>NW_026606577.1:1380000-1605000 GCF_029890125.1 Rhinichthys klamathensis goyatoka | reverse complement strand
CTCTGACCTACAAATCTCACGGCACTCAGAGACACGAGTGAGGAAAACGGAAAACAGATTGTGGAGGAGCATTTGAGGTCCAGAGCTGGAATGATCTCCTTTACTCCTGCTTTTCCTGAGACACCGTGAAATGGTTAAGATTTACTGTAATCCAAACCACATGCTCTCACCTCATGCTTTCATTGTGGAGAAACCAAAATATTTCTTTCAAAAATATTTGGGGGAGGTTTGCGTTTCAGCGTTACCTCTGGATTTAGGCAGCCTGACAGGATGATGTTACCTGAGGCACTGACGGGGATTTGCAGGGTGTTTTTTGAGAAAACATTACTGATACTTTAATAAAATGTATTTAAAAGGTTTTATTGTTGTTCTATTTTTCTTCTTCTTTTGCTTTTGACCACCCTGAAAGATGAATTCGCACGTTTGGATAAGAGTCACGTTTCTTGAAAAACAGTGGAGGGAAATGAGGACTATTTTTTCTAAGCTTTTAGTGCCAAGAATGAAACTTAAATCACACCCCTCCCTCCTCCAGGATTACAAACGATTCACTCTAAACATTTATTAACTCTGCTGTCCACTGCCCATTTGATAAATGAGCAAAACCTTTTAATATGAGACGCCAGACAAACAAAGAGTGATGGATGCGTTTAAATATATTAATTAATCTTGTGCATTAAACTTAATGTCTATGAATAGCAGCTGTTGTCGATTAACACAGAAAATATATATATTTTTGTTCAAATGAAAAAAAGAAGAAGCATTTGCTGTAATGCACTTAGTGGAAAACTGGCAAGCGACTGGTAGAAAAGCAGAAATATGAAGCTCAATGATTTTTTTTTCTTCTTTTTAAAGCACTTACATGAATTGTTTTTGAGCTGTCTAAATCATTTTTTTCCCCGGTGGACGAACTTCTGGTTATGTATTTTTGACAGATAAGGTTGTAGTTGGCACACATGCTGGAAGAAGCTAATGAGGTTTTCTCCTCTAATTCTTTCTCTCCTTTTCTCCCTTACTTTTTTTTTTTTACAGAACATATGGCACCAGCACTTCTGTTTTTTTTACGAGTCGTTAGACATAACTTCATAAAGAAATTGAGCCGTTCCACTGCACTGCACATGTGTGAATTGTTGTGCTCTAATTGCTCCTGTTGAATCAGTGCTTTCTGTTCACCTACAAAAAAAAACAAAAGCAGCAGCAGTTTTTGCCATCTCACATCGCTCATCCGTTCACGGCTAATACACCCAGAAGGAACACCCGCAGGCTGCATTTGGCAACTTTCTGATTATGGTGCAGGATTCAAGATGTATTTAAAATGAGGTGTCCCTTGAACGTAATACAGCAGAGAAAGGTCTGGGAAAATGCTAGTTCATTTTATATGTTGTTTTTGGGCTTTCACCACTCTTTAATGATATATAGCACGAGAATGAAGGGAAATTGCAGTGGAAAGACAGATGGAATGGGATTAGAATACGCTGCCTCCCATTTTGCATGCTGTCCATCCTAAATATGCAAATATTAAATATTAGAATGAGTGCATCTAATGCTGCCTTCACGTGCTATATTAAATTGCATACTTCCCACTTCTGAAGTTGTGATTACCAGCTTGTCGCATACAAGTGATTTGTTTGGAGGAAAGAACAGGAATCATGGAGGACCCCAGGTTTATTCTTGCCTATTTATTGGGAAAATCTTATTAAAGCCAAAACTATATTTATTGTTCTATTCATTGATAACCATATAAAAATTAATCTAGAGCCTGAGGCAGCATGCTGACAGTTCTGGAATTTCAGTCAAATATTGGCTATTTTCGCTGTGTATAAATTAAAACATACAATTCGCTTCAAATGATTAATCATATATGTAAATATGCACTACTTTAATGACAAGACAATGCGATTCTCTCTCCCCTCCGCCATGTTTAAAGTTTATGGCTCGCCCAACTCGGGAATTTGGGTATCAAAATTATCCCCGTGCTTCCCAGAGGTAAATTTGACTTGAGAGAGCGTTGATGTCCAATTTTTATCTCAAACTCATATTTACGATAATTCCGTTAGCACATGAAGGCAGCATTAAGTCATACCGTAGTATGCTAAGAAATAGTATTCTAAAATAGGGCAGCACGATATGTCGAAATAAAATCCACAGCACTATATGGCTTAGTGTAGAAAATAGACAGTCCATTGACAGTCCACAAAACTACCACTCTGTCGCTTCAAAAAGTTCATAAAGAGATCGTAAAACGAATCCATATTTGAATTGAGCGGTTTAGTCCAAATTGTCCAAATTTAAGCTTTTTTTCACATATAAACTTTAATCAACGCACATCAGACTTGGTAAACGGAAGCTCAAGCATGTTCGCTTGACATGCGAGAACCAATGAGGTCCATTCTCGTGTGTTACGCAGCAACCAATGAGGTGCATTCTCGTGTGTTACGCAGCACGTTTGAGTTTCCGCAAGAACCATTGAAGTTTGTTCTCAAGAATATCAAGAATATTTATTTTCAAGAATATTTCTTTTCTGTGCAGATAAACCCCAACAAAATTGCCCCACAAATGTACAGCATCTATTCAAGTCATTTGTTGAAAATTCCTGTGTTTTTTTTCGCAATATATATTGTAGAAAAATATCGCAATGTCAGTTTTTTTCCAATATTGTGCAGCCCTATTCTAAAATATAACAGGTTGAATTGACAGTTTCCACATGTAACCTGCAGTATTAGCATGTAAGGGGACCGCTGAAGGGCCTGCCTGAAATAACCTGAGTCTCTTGTCAGTAAAATTGGGTTCACCCTCCCCAGCCCTTCATGAGCTGACACCTTCCTCCTATTGTTCGTTAAATACTGAGGGCTTGTGTGTGTGCTGTGAAAAGCTGTATTTTAAAAGGACTGTCTGGTGTTATTTGCGGTACGGAGGAGGACGAGTCAATACAGGTGCTGCCGCGTCCGCGTGTCGGGCTGCTGTTTCCTGCTGTGTCTATTCTGAGCAGCTTTACCTTGGCGTTCATGCGGTGTGACAGCTTAACTGCAGTGCGCTCCCTCCTGGAACAGACGAAAGGCGAAGGTCTCGCTCAGATGCCCGGTCTTCCTCTGCGTGAGCCGAAATCTGGCATTTAAAAAGAGGCATGCCATTTACTGTGTCCAGCAACAGAGGAAAAACAAGATCCTAGGAGAAACCTGCCATGGGATAAAGGTTATGTTGATAAAGTCCTTTTTGTTTGATCTGATTATTTATAGACCAAGCTGAGTTTTTAATATTGCGTTTTATTTGCTCTGAGGAATACGGTGGTTTAAACAGATCATTCGAGAAAATTCTGTCATCACTTATTCACCTTGTCATTCCCAACCTGTTTGATGTTAATTCCTCTGTGGGGGGAAAGGAGAAGTTTAGCAGCATGTTGACGCTGCTCTTTTCAGGGTACTAAGCTCCAAAAATCACTTTCAATTTACTTTCAATCTTCGGCATACATGTTGAGTCTGGTCCCTGAATAAGAAGGCAAACCTACACCTCATCTCTATCATTTTTGTTGCTGGAGTAATCCTGTATTTGCTTCTCTTGTATTTACTACTACATGACATGCACAATTTGGTGGGCGGGGCTAAAGAGGCAATTATTGTAGAAATATCAAGTTAATCTAAATAAAAATAACTTAGTTTTCTTGGAAACTACCTTAAATAAAATAGGTTTAAAGGGGTCATACATTTTGACATATAAGAGGTAATTCTATTATAAAAATAAAAGTTTTTTTAGAGCTCACAAAAACGTCCTTGTTAAACCCCCAAAAAAAAGGTTTTATTGAAACCAACCTGCCAAAATGACTCGTTTCGGATTTTGTCCCAGTATGATGTCATAGTGCGACGAAAGACATACTTTAACAAGGTTTACCAAGGAAGTTTTGAGTTCTAAAAAAAATTACGACAAAATTACTAAAAATAAAAATGTAAACTAATTCAAAGTATTCTAAATCTCCCAAATCTCATTCACATTCATGAAAATTCTAATCATATGAATGAGAAGATGAGCTATGGCAGAGGGGGAGATTTTCAGTGAATTTTTTTATTTTTTACAAATTACAAATTTATGGTGCATTTTTGCTTGACAGCCTCTGGTAACCATTCACTTTCATTTTATGGGAGAGTAGCTTAAATGTATGAACATCTTTTGTGTTCAGCAGAAAAACGCCATAAGGAAGAGTGAATAAGGACTTTTTTCAAATCTATCCCTTTATTCACTAGGAAACATTGAGTTCTTTTTCGATGTCACAATAACAAGAAATGCGTCACGGCAAGCGAAGCGGTAGGGAATAACAAGGGCCTTCCATCGGCCGAACGTCTCTCGATTAAACCAACATTACTCATGTCAACATCGTATGTCTCTTTCTCTCTCTCCATTGACCTCTCCTCTGTACTGCTCCTGTGACTTTGAGTAATGCTGAAACCAGGGCAGAGTTTCCACAGCCTCCCCTTAATGAGCTAATTAAGTCCGTGGCTTGCAGTTTTAAAGTAGCTGTTGGTAGGCAGAGGAAATCTCAGCAAACACGCAGACTTTGGGTTTGAAGAGCATCTCTGAGATTACGTGGGCGGCACAGCGCATCAGCTTTTGTTGGGTCAACGCAGATCTTAGAGCTTGGTACTTTTCCGGCTCTTGATGGAAATAACATCACAACATTTATTTTCACCAAGAGGTGGATCAATTTTTGGTCAAGATCTTGTATTGACAATGCAAGAGTCCAGCACTCTGTAAAGTCTCCTCCAGCACATCCCATAGACTTTCAGGTCTGGAGGTTCTTTCCCAATTCTTTCACAGTTTGAGCCTGATGCATCTTGACATTGTCATCCTGGAATATGGCCATGATGTGTCTTCCTACATGGTTGTTTAAGAAATGAAAAGCTACACACTCCATCAATTAGGGTTAGAAGAACTGTTGCCAAACATATAACATGCTAGAAACATAATAATCACTGTAATAATGATCCAGTCATAGACTCTTAAGCATTTACCTATTTCAATCCAAACAGCAACTTTCTTTTGGCCGGGCAATTTATTTCACATATTTTTTGATCATATAAATGCAGTCTTGTTGAGCATATTATTATATTATTAGTCTTTAAAAACGTAATGACTCCAGACTTTTGAACAGTAGTGTAAGCGGACCAGACTTTATGCCAAAAGTCAAAAGCACGGCTGTGTGAGACTAGAACAACAGAAAGAACTGCATTAGCACACACCAGCATTTATCTATTGTCTAATACACAGATGATTCAATGATGTTTGTTTTAATCTAATGTGTCAGTGCTGCGTCTGCAGAAAGACCTAAACAGTCAGTCTAAAAATAAAACAACAGTTGAAATGTGTCTTCAGGGGAAGTGAGTGTCTTCTCCTCATTACCGTGTGAGGATCTACATGACGCTGGAGATTTTGACCAACTTTGACGGTGTCGTCCGATCTCGCCTGACTCATGTGAGATGACTGATGGATGGGGGGGGGTCTGTTGATAATGAGTCTGCATTCTTTGATGGCATGGATCAGCATTAGAAAGATCCGGGATGACCTTGCGTTATGCAAACGTGTGACACCTCACTCTTTGTAAGAGAAATGACTGCATACATTCCATGCACTTCCTGGAGTATGTGAGCGGAAAGCTAGCCGGAGGGAATGACGGTGTGTGTGTGACTGCTCATCCCATGCTGTGAATGTGTGAAAGACAGATGTCAAGGTTAGCTGATGTGAAGGCACAGTGCATTCTGCCATCAGCGTGTGATCTTCAGAGGAGAGCAGAAAGAAAGAAGCTATGTGTGGAATGGAATATAGGCTTCTGCATAATGCACAGTATATACTGTATATTCCTAGTATTTTTTTTTTAAAGGGGTGATGAACTGAGAAATCAAATTTTCCTTGAGCTTTTGACATCTAAGAGCTCATCATATTATAAGAATATCCTGTAAGTTTCAGAACTGAAAACGTCCTTGTTAGTCCAATAAAAGCTTTTATTGACACCAGGCTCAGCAAACGACTCGTTTTTCAAAGTGGGGAACTATGACGACAAAGAGGATAAAACACCACCCCCGCAGAAGAAGATCAACGCCTACTTCAACACGGACGGTTTAGCCCCGCCCACCAATTCGCGCATTACACGAAACTCATTATAATATGCAAAACTGTTATCCACTCACAGCAGTGGGCGTTTACTTCCAAGTCTTCAATGCGAGACGCCCATAAAAACCGAGCGTTTTTGAGCTAGGCTCAAAACTAGGGTAGAAAATAGCCTATTACTTATTCATTTTGATGTTTTTGAATTTAAAAACCAAGCGAACGTCATAAGTTGACCTCAGACAACAATATAAAAAAAATTAAAAAGCCAGTTCATGACCCCTTTAAAAAATGAGCATGTTCAACCATATGATCAGGGTCCAAAATACATTTTGGGCACACCTGCCAATGTCAAATTAATTTAGGTAAATACCAGCAGTAAAGATTTCTTACCAGCTTTGCAACTTTTATTTGACAGAGTATTGCGACAGTTTTTTTTTTTCAGTAGATGGTTTGTATTTCTTTTTTATAAGTAGTAGTCAATCATTTCATCCCTTAAAACTCACCAAAATGACATATTTAAACATTTTTTTAGCTTGAATGTAACTACACCCTTGCCTCATTTAGTATACGTGGTTCTATGAATATGCAAATTAGCCCCGCCTCCACTCACTCGCACCAGCTCAGAGATTCACTCGTTGGATCTGATTGGTTACAAGGTAGTTTGTGACGTCAGAAACACCGGTGATTTCAAACCACGTTTTTGAGACTGTCTTTGCTTCACTGCAGTTTTAAAGAGAAAACACTCAGCAATGGTGTTGACGTATGAATTTGCACATGGTTTGTATGCAAATTAAAAACATCACATTGACCTATAAACAACATTAAAAGCTTGATTTTCACCACAGTGGGACTTTAAGACACGCACACTGTGAAATTCATACTAATGTTTTTAAACTTAGATTGAATCCGTGTATTATGTTGCCAATGCCATTCCTAATAAAGTTACTGGCCGCCTGACCAGACATGTTATTTACTAAACAAAGCAAACTTTTCTCACATTTGCTGCTTGGAGAGTGTTAATTGTGCAAAAACTGTGCATTATGCAACAGATTCCACACAACATTTTTGTCACAACCTCATCGCTCATTTGATTCAACTAGTTGCATCTAATTCATCTCATAAATAAATAACATTTTGCACATTTTTGCGTAAAAATGGCAACTTTTGGCAGTCTGATCTAATAATGGGTCGAAAAAAGGTTGCATGCAAATTGACAGCCCATAATACTTCTGATTTATTCATCACACGTCGAATGAAAGAACAAGTTTGAGCACAGTGCTTTGTGGGATGTAGTATAATACTGTGCAGTATGCTTTTTTGTTGCTACTAAATGTTGAACGTTTCCCCCCAAATGTCATTCGGGTATCAGAAAATTCACATACTATTCACATACTGCAGAAGTAGTAAGAGTAGTGTGGTAGTTTGGTATTCTGAGCTGACAGAGAATAGTTTGGAGTGAGGATATTGTACACTGCAAAAACTAAAAATCTTGCCAAGTATATTTTTCTAATTTCTAGTCAAAATATCTCATCACACTTAATATAAGACAAAATCACCTAAATACCAAGATTTAAGTGAGATAAAGGAGCTTGTTTTTAGACAGTGCATCTTGAATATCTTGTTAAGTGAAACTGTCTTAAAAATATCTTGTTTTGAGTCATATCTCAGATGAAACAAGCTTTTTTGACATGTCATAAGGTTTTTAAGCTGCTGTGTTATTTGTAAAAGATGAATCGTCTTGTTTCAAGAAACAGACTTGACTTGAATTGAGACAACAAATCTGCTTTATTGAAAACTGCAGGTCAACATGCCCAACTCACAACAACTCACAATGACATATATTGACGGCAAAAAAACGTAATTTATTTACGTATAAACAACTTTACCGACGTACAAATTTGTATGTATTCCTATTTAACTTATGCATATTAAAATCGTGGTTTTGACTCTATTGCATTCAATTGTCTTATCAATTAAATTTTCAGTCGCATTTATTAATAGTTTAATGTTACACCCCATATGGAAAAGGTTTGCTAAAAACTCCTGTGATTCTTATATGTTCCAACAGAATATTGTAAGGGACATATATGCTGCAAAAACCACATATGTTTTAAACATTTAAACTACACACACA
Organism: Rhinichthys klamathensis goyatoka; assembly: GCF_029890125.1. Classification (NCBI taxonomy): domain Eukaryota; kingdom Metazoa; phylum Chordata; class Actinopteri; order Cypriniformes; family Leuciscidae; genus Rhinichthys; species Rhinichthys klamathensis. Next base: position 1,596,776 of record NW_026606577.1, on the reverse strand, counting down.
AGCACACATTTTAATTACAAAAATATTTTATTAGAATGTGTTCTACAATATACAGTTGCATATTTCACATATCAATAGTTTTCATTTTAAATCCTGCATCACCAGATTTCATTTTCATTTGTGACAATTTCTCTAAACTTTATCACAGTACTACTAGGTATATAACAGTTCTATTCTTAACCTACAAACATAAAACTTTCCTAAATGTTGAAGTGATTCTTATGCGTATCACTCTAAAAAATAATTCAGTGGCTTAGTAAATATCACAGTAATAATTAACTTTATTACCTAAAATCTCTGAATATCACTTGATAGTTTGAGTTGAACATAGCCTACCGAAATAATTGACTAAAACTCCAACAATAAATTTTGTCTGAAATTTACAGTTATATTTAAGTTTGAAGTTTTTCACTAAAATAATTTAGTATTTGACTAACCAATTATTTATTTAAAATACACTGAGCTAAATTTGTGAAATTTCCATCACAATATTTGAGAATGGATAATTAAACTAATCTGTTTCAAGAACCACAAATATTACTTAAATAAAATCAATATTATTAATATTTAACAAGCATAAGAAATTGTATTTTACTGTCTATGATTACAACAACGCACCCCTCCCCCACCCTCTGACGTGACGACAACTCGACGGTTGAGTGAGCGCGCGCTGTTTGAACTCCAGTGCAGAACAGTTCTCCTCTCCTCAGCCTCGCAGAATTGGTGCATTTCCTCTGTGAAATTCAGGTGTGTATGTTTTATTTTATCCGTATAATCATTAATGTGCTTTAAATAATTTTATTTAATGTGAAGGAACATACAGAGACGCAATGTTACTCGCCTTAAACGAGTGTCGACTCGCGCCTGCCTTTTCGCGTGATTGTAAGGCCTCGCATATAAAACACACGACTATATTCTTAAAGATAATGAATTATAACTAATTTGGATGATAAAATGTCCTCAGAACTGTGCACTGTTTGTTTATTGGCAGGTTATGGAGTCAGTCGCGTCGCAGCATCTTTCGGCTGTGAGTGACGCAGGACGGCGGTGTAAAGTTAGAGGTTCCCCCGCAGAGGCGAGTCCATCTCCGGCACGCGAAACAGCGCTGATCCGGTGGATACTGGATAACAGACCGGTTGATTACACTTGAATTACTTTATTGTTTAGGCCTAAATGTTTAATTTTTACTTCGAAAATGTTTCTTACATGAGTTTAGATGTAGGCAATATTGCATACGTGTTAAAAATAGTATAAAATATATGCTGTTTTGCTGTAATGTTAGGCTACTAATCGACAATAAAGGCCAATGTCATGTAGTTATACCGGTGGTTGTATGGAATATTTTTTACAAAGGTTTAGAGGAAATAAAAAAGTTAATATTACTGCCATATAAACACAGTTTATATTACTCATAAATATTTGTTTTTAAATGTTTCCCCCTAATTATTTCTACTCAAGTTTATTTGTTAATGTACCAAATGCAGTTACTCGGATCTATTTAATTTGTTTTACTAACATTTACTCAGTTAATACAGTGTAAGTAATTGCTTTCACTGCTTAAAAATCTAATCAATATTCTAAGTTTAAAAATGTTTCACCAAAAAAATTGAGTAAATCATATTAAATGTTTTTAGAGTGCATCACCACCAGAGTTCATGTCACATACAAAAACATATTCCAGCCAATTTTAATCACTGTTCTAGAAACATATTTGACTCAGCTTTGTTCATTTGCAATAATATGTTATGATTTTGTTCACAAACAACAGGCCCAGACAGTTAACAATTAATACACAATCTTACAATATCATTTCTTTTCAACTGCTCTTTCAAATCCTGTAGTAAAATTAACAGTCTTCATAAAGATCAGTGATATTCTGACAGTAATCCTCTAACCGGCATCTGCACTGTACAATTTAAAGGGATACTCCACTTTAAAATGAAAATTTTCATCATATACTCCCCCTCATGTTGTTTTAATCCTTAATGAATTTCTTTCTTCTGCTGAACAGAAAGGAAGATATTTAGAAGAATATCAGTAACCAGACAGTTTCTGGTCTCATTGACTTACATAGTATAAAAGTCAATGAGACCAGAAACTGTCTGGTTACTGATATTCTTCTAAATATCTTCCTTTCTGTTCAGCAGAAGAAAGAAATTCATAAAGGATTAAAACAACATGAGGGTGAGTATATGATGAAAGAATTTTCTTTTTAAAGTGGAGTATCCCTTTAAGAATCTGCCAACTGCATATAAGTGAATCAGATGTTGGTCATCAAAACATGAAATCTGTACGAAACACATAAACAAATGACACAAAATGTGTATAAATTCTATATGACTTTAATTTGACTAGCATATAATTAAATATAAGAACTTTAAATTATTATATATGAATTTTATATATTTCGAGTAATACCATACACATTTGCATACTTTTGTCATGTAAAACTCATACAAGTCTTTTAACAGTATTCATATATAACGCAAAAATCCCCTACAAGTTGTATGTGTGTTATTTAGTATGAAATGGGCCATAATCGGTCTGATTTTGTATAGGACATGTATTGGCCTTATATGAAACACAGAAGGTAATTCTGGCCGATTTAAGTAAGGAAGATAATATATGGTTGCTGTATATGAACCATGCAGGTTTTTTTCATATGGGTTAAAAATACCTTCTTTAATTGTTTAACCATTTTGTAATATTTGGTTTATTTATTGTGAAACACAAAAGGCATTTTCTCCTATAGACCCATAATACACTAAAACATAAATTCACAAAAGACATCAATTTTATTAGCTTGGTGTAATCCAAATCTTTAGAATCCATGCGTTGTTTGCAAAAAACAGATCCAAATTCAGCTCTTCATCCAGTGATCTTCATAATTTCTCTCAGCAGAGACCGTAAACGCCAAATCCTGGCATCCCGCGCTCGTGGTGAATTCAAATTCAAAAATTGCGCCCGAAGCGTTACGACATGTTTTACAGCAGTGATATCAGACGCTCATTGGCTCTCGCATGCTTCGTCACAGATTGCGACATGCCATGTTTAATTGGTGTACTACATTTGAAATGGAGAATCGCGCGCGCCTTCAAAGAGCGAACCGAAACCGGATTAGCGTTTTCATGGATTAATAACTTAAATTCTGCTCTATAACGTTACCTCATACAAATATATTATATAGCCTACTGCCAGAGAGGACTGCGACACATCGTCCTGTGAACGACTTTTGGTACCGGTTTTGACATTTTCTCACTAAATAAAATTATTGCGATTAAACGTGTAACGTTATGTCTGTGTTTTTCTTTATAATTGTAACATTAGTTACATAGTTTTAAGAAATGGTTAGGTGTAGGGGTAGGATTAGCCTAGTGGCTCAAACTATATTTTAATGCTTTATTGTTAATAAAACTGCCATTTCCCTACACATTATGTTCATTACGTTTGATCCTTTTAATATTGTCTATAAAATGGGTATGTTTAGGTGTGGGAGTAGGGTAAAGGGATCTTACATTTATAATCTATAAAATGTTCTACTATGTTTTCATATTGCAGTTCCATAAATACTGTGAGCCAAAATGTTGAGAAAAATGAAGCTGTTTCCCTTTTATGCAGTCCTCTGGGACTTTTTGCTGTTTAAAAAAAAAAGGTTGTGTATTTTTCACTTTTTCTGTCTAGTAAACAGTAGTTAATGTCTTGAATCTAGTAGGTAAAATGTCTTGAATCTAGAACAGTATTACTTTTGTTGAGCTTACAATAAGGTAGCCTAAATACACTTGAGATGATGACAGGATGGTAAATTATGGCTTATTATGGCAAAAGAGCACTGCCTAATATGAGTCAGGAATGCTAACTTCAAGGCATTTTGTCTCAAAATGCCCGTTTCCAATCTTATTTCAAGTTGGTGGTGACTTAAATCTAGAACAGTGTAACAATTATAGAACTAAAAATTAGTTAAATACACTTGAAACAAACAGGATGACAAAAGAAAATGCTACTTTTGAGCATGACTAGCTTATTATGAGACACAAAACATCACAATACTAGTAAAATATAGCTAAAAATGAGTTTTCCCAGCTAATTTCAAGATTACTCATATCTTTTAAGGCTTAAATATAATGTCTTATTTCAAGAAATCTTACCAAGAGAATTTTCACTTGTTCCATTGGCAGATTTTTTTGCTTATTACAAGCAAAAATATCTTGTATTCATTTTTTTTTGCTTATTTTTGGAGGGGCCTTTTTTCCAGTGTATTTCCTTGCATTATCTGCCAAATTGTCTTCTCTTCTAAGGAGAGCCAGGTGTCTGGCAGGCTCGTCTCTTTCTCTTCCACTTTCTTTCACCTTCCTGTCTTCCTGCCTCTCTGCAGTATCTGGCTCAGCTGGAGAGGTTCTTCTCACATCAGACCCCTCCCCTCGCTGTGTTATATTACAGCATATCATGTTCCCCATTTAAATGTCAATTGGACTAAAGATGCCATCATTGCAGCATGATTATGTCCTCTGTCCGTGACACTTTTATGAGAGGCAGAACGAGAGTGTAATCACAGGACACACACCCACTCTTACTGTCCAGTGGATGAAAATAAATCCAGGTTACATTTCATTCTAAAATTAGAAAATAATGTTTTGCATAAAGAAAAATTAAGCTTGTTTTAGAACCTTTAAGATTTTTTTTTTTTATTAGCATTTTGTGCCAATTTTGTGACAATGTTTACTCTCAAATACTCATTACCGTAATGCATCTGGAGGTTTTACTTTTGAGTTTTTTTTTCAATTTTGATTATAATTACAGAATACATTAGTCATTTTTAACAATACAATTTTTTTGCTAAACCGTTAAATCATTTATAATTATTTTGTCAAATGACTGTAATATGCGTGAAATTAATTTGTATTAGACTAGAGTAATGTAATTGTCATGAAACATGTCTATGTAATATATATTTATACAGTACATACATAACAAGAAAAACATACACTACCGTTCAAAAGTTTGGGGTCAGTGAGAATTTTATTTTTATTTTTTGGAGGAAAGAAATCAATACTTTTATTTATCAAGGAATAATTAATTTGATCGAAAGTGACAGTAAAGACATTTATAATGTTACAAAAGTCTTTTGAACTTCCTATTCATCAAAGAATCCTAAAAATAAAATAAAAAAACTGTACAACTGACAGACCAACAACTGTTTCAACATTGAAAATGACATTTTTTGGCTTTTAGTATATGAATATGTTAGCCTTACTGTTATCTATAAGCTAGTGAGCTCCAAAACAATGGCAAAATTTGCATTTAGAATATATACGCATTCAATACTTACAGTCTCTCACTTCCGCCAATGTGGATCAATGATTTTGATGACATCACTCTGCTCTTCAGCTTTTCTGTCCAATCAAATGCTCTCTAGAATGTAAATCATCCCGTCCCCTACATTATAAATTGACTAAAATCGGTCACTTGTTCACACGTTTACTTTTTTCTTCATGGTGAATGGCACATAGTGCACTATGGGATAGGGAACGATTCAGACAGTGTAAATATGCTTTCCGTTGGGGCGAATGAAGTCTGGTTTCACGTCAACGTCATGCGAATCGCCACAGCGCGCGCACATTCTGCTCCGTTCAAGTGACACGATAGCACATAGCGGATCATATGCGTGATACTAGAAAATGATCATATGCGCATACCGGAAAATGTATCGGACCCATTTGAATTCTGCACAATGCTATTTTAAAGAGATATGGTGGATATTAGGAAGAAACTGCGGCTCTACCGAGATCAACGGCTTTAAACGAAATGCTATTGGTTATTTTAAAAAGGGGAGGAGCTGTTCAATATGTCCCGCCCTGTCTTCCTGTTTCAGTGCAAATTACGTCAACACATTAAATAATGCTACTTTGAGTCAATTAATTATTTTTCCTGTGAGCTTTTTGTTTATCTATGCATTTTTGTTTTTGCGAAGTAGCTGTAGTTTTCCTTTTTTGCCAAATCATTTTTTTTAGATAAATACCTTAGTTTACCTTTGTTCTTCCCTCATATTTAAAAAAAAAAAGATGATTTTTTCCCCTCATATTTTGATGGTTTATCCGAACTTGTAGGTTGATTAAAAAAACAAACATCCGATCCGGACATCACTTTTGGCCACTACTGTATATACACTTTATATAGGGTACTACCGGTAGTTGTAAAATCACAATTAGAGTTGCATCTGAAGTCAGCAGCTTTCATAATTAATGTGTGTGTGTCTTTTTTAATGTTCGTTTGTTTGTTTTACCTCTCTTGCTCAGGGAGAGATGTGCTTGCTCAAGTCGATTCATGCTGCAAGGGTCCTCACGAAATCAATGCAAAACTGCTGCGCTGATTTAATTATTTCCCTTTTCACACACGGGAGAGAGAGAGAAGCTCTTAGGAAGTGAACCAGAAAAAAGACACACTCAGCCTGACCCTGACTTTTTGTCTATTTTAGCAATATAATCTCCTTTATCATTGGATTTTAGCTCAACCACAGTTAAATGCTTTATTTCTGTGTTCGCTGGCAGAACCGACCTCTGCTTGCACACTAAAGCCACATGTTTTTGTATAGATTGGGTTTTGAGTCACATAATCAATAATACATAAATTCTAATTGCCAAAGGTCACTTATTGAGCTCAGGCCCAGAGGAACAGGATATAAGCACATCCCCAAAGCTTCTGACTAATTTTAGCATGACGATTGTGCAGTATAGAATCAATTACCAGCTTGATGCAATTAATTAAAAATAAACAATTTAATAATAATCGGTAACACATTTTTTAACACTGCAGTGAATTAAAAATGGTGTAAATACATAACAGTGATAACAGGTCATGTGACCATCTGTGAAATCTTGTGATAGCTTTTTGTGAGGAACAGCTTGAAATTTAAGTTATTCGCTTAAAAACATCCCCTTAGTCATTTGTAGCCAAAGTCGTTTGGTCGTCAAACAAATGGGATATAAAAGAGCAGTATGTAGTAATGACAGCTAGCGGTTGAAATGTATTTTGCAGTCGAAAATTAAAACATTTCTAGGGTTACACTTTATTTTGATGGTCCAACATAGACATTGTACTAACTATAAGGAACTTTGCATCTACACATCAACTAACTCTGATTAGAGTATTAGTAGACTGTTAGGTTAGTTGACATGTAGATGCAAAGTTACTTATAGTCAGTAGAATGTCTGTTGGGGAGCATCAACATTAAATCGGTTCACTCCGAGCAAAACCAGTATTTTAACGTTTCTGTTCAAGGGTTAGCAATCAGAAAACGGTTTGATTAGAAAAAAATACTGGTTAATATTACGTTGTTATTTTTTTTTTACTTTATTGTGACTAAACCTCGTAATTCGAGTGGATCCTCAAACTGTCGGTGTCCTGCACGCATTTTGGAGACTCTTTCTGCTTGTTTGCAGTGCAAGGGTAAATAAAAAACTGGTTCTTTTAATAAGTAGCGTTTTTTTTTTATTACTACTACTTGAATTCATGATTGGTTGACTGCCAAATTAAAATCTTAAACAGAACGATAAAATAACTTTATTAACTGGTTAATGGTCATTTTAAAAAAAGCATTTCTGTTCAGAACGTTTGAACTTGTTTTCGTTTTCGTTTATGTTTTTAAATATCGTTAGTTTCCGTTGAATTTTGTTTTCGTTCCTTGAACCGGTTCGGAGACTCTGCTCTGATCATAGAGTTTTCAAGATGGATGCCAATGTTAAGGTTAGGGTTTTTAGGTCGGTTAGAATCTGCATTCTCTGACCCAGTTCGTTTGCTGGCTTCCATGGCTGCAATACGCTGTATTTTCCACCAAGTGGCAACCCGCAGTGTTGAAATACTATTGGTTAAATTGTCAGTGGGCGGGATCACACAGACCAAAACAAAAACAGACGCACAGAACCAACATTAGCGTGTTTCACAAATCTCTGAACACATATTATGGTATTTTAAATGGATACAAATGACATACAGCACCTTGAAAAGCTATAGTGGAGAATAATATAAATACAGAATAATCACCCATCAGTTTATCGGTAACCAAAACACAGAGACTGCGGGTGAGATGATGTCATTGCCCAGGTGTTTGCATGCTGTGAAGCCTTCCTGTTGCTCATGTATGCTGAGATTTTTACATGTATTTTGTGTGCAATTTTTTGGTGAACAGCAGCAGTTTTCTCTCTCTTTTCTTCTGGTGGGTTTAGGATTGTTATGATGGCTCTGTAATGAGCTCGCACTATTATGCCTGCTCATAATAACTCCCAAAAATGTCTCCGGTGGATATCGGCACAGCCTTTGAAGTTCTCTCAAACTGTTCTGAGTTCACTCACGTGATTCATTTAGTTCCAGTTTTGGGATCTGTGTTTTTTTGCCTCACTCTTGAAACGATGCAAATCCGAGAGACGCCGGAGCTCCAATTAACACTGAAGCTCATTAGGGGGGAAAAACAGGATCGAGTGGCACCTACGGTAATGGTATGGAGAGTGAACACAGCAGAGCAGATTTGTTTGTCTTTTTAAGTTCTCTGCTCTTTTTCCCAGAGTCCCAGTATTTATTAAGAGGTGGTTGGAGAAGTATTTCATATTATTTCACAATGAGCTTCCATTATCCTTCTATTTGGCCCATAAAATGATTTATGCTGCAGCTGCTCTGTTAGTTTTATCGTAGACGTTCCTCGGGCGTTTTTTTGGCTTCCAAATGAATATTTAACAAAAAACGTCTTTTCACCCCAGTGAATTTAGGTACATTTTTTATGCGTTGATAACAGATCATTTTTTTCTTTAAATAAATAATTCACCCAAAATTACTTTATTCTCATTTCAAACCAGTCTTATTTTGAATATTGTTCATGCTTGTTTTTCCCGCAGGAAGTTACCAGGGAGTGTCAAGCTTCAAGAAGTAAATCCCCATAAATATAATCGTGTGCACTATACTTCCAGTCTATGAAATTTTACAAATTAAAAGACTGAAATTCAAGATTTATTTACTAAAAATATCCCCTCAGCATAGCTCTCAAATCCTATTGGCACTCAAAGCCGTTTGGACATTTAAATGTTTCTACAGTGCTGAAGCTACTGTGGAGGGCAAGCTTTTTTTCATTGAATGACTTTCATTTCAAAGTGGAAAATTTAAGTTTTCATTGTTCACTGTTCTTCAAAACATCTCACTTTGTGGCCTGAAAGATAGATTGGCCTTTACTCCTTTCTCGAATAGAAGAGGAATATTGTCGCTGCAGTTTTTGTTTTATTTCACATATTGTCTCGTGTGTAATGAAAGCAAGAAGACCCGAGACCATTCAGAGAGCAACAGTAGAAATGAGCTCTTTCAGTGTCAGTCTTCGTCTCTTTTTTGTGGCTGTGTGAAAGCACACGACCGTTCTATGTAACTCTCCATATTTGAATGTTCATCACACATTTTCTCTGTGATATTAATGAGATGCTACAACAGAATTAATCACGTCTTTGTGGCTCTCCACTGTGAAAAGCTCTTCATTAGAATACAGCTCCTTTATGCTGCGGTAATTCTGGGTCTTTCTTTCATAATTCTGCTTGACTATTAAATTCAACCATTTATCGTCCACAGACCGAGAACAATGTGTGTTATAATCTTCTCTGTGGACTTGGCGTTCCACTGGGCACTGCACAAATTTTACTCCACTGAATAAATTCCACTAAGATCAGGCTGTCTTGAATCAGATGAGTCCTGATGGGCTGAAACAGTGCTGATCTTCACATTCTTCCAGGGGTTTTAGGTGACTACACACTACTGATAATTTATAGAAGTTACAGTTCAGCTGCCCTTTATTGTATCTTAAAGGGTTAGTTCACATAAAAATGAAAATTCTGTCAGTAATTACTCACCCTCAAGTTGTTCCAACCCCGTAAGACTTTCGTTCATCTTCGGAACACAAATTAATATATTTTTGATTAAATCTGAGAGCTGTCTCACTCCTCCATGGGCTTCTATGTAATTGAAACTTGCCGGCCCAGAAAGTTAGTAAAGACAATGCTTAAAATAGTCCAAGTGACTACAGTGGCTCAACCATAAGTTTATCAAGTGACGATAATACTTTTTGTGCACAAAAACCCCCCACAAATAACGACTTTATTCAACTATTCATTTTCTTCTGTGTGGGCTTCTGAGTGAGTTCACGTAGTGTAACAGCGCAGCGCTTCTGGGTTGTACGTCAAAACGTTGGCTCACTATTGGCCGACGCTGGTCATGTGTGTGATGCTGGCCAATAGTGAGCCTACGTCTCAGATTTAATCAAAAATATCTTAATTTGTGTTCCGAAGATGAACGAAAGTCTTACGGGGTTGGAACAACATGAGGGTGAGTAATGGGTGAACTAACCCTTTAACTTCTATACTGCGATGCTGTGCTACTCGGGCATGCATCGATATTACAATTGACCCTTCGAAGGGAGTTTGATTGACAGGCTATCTGACCAATCATAATCCGCCGAATCTGCCATTTTTGTCCAACAAAGCAGTGAGGAGAGTTAGTAGAGTAACGTTGGAGGTTTTGAACTTGAAAAACGGTGTGTACTGACGTCTTTCCGCGGTTAAAACAACATTCCTTCTTATGTTCATTCATGTTTAGGCCTATTTGATGCTATAAATGAACTAGAAGGAAGAGATGATCGGTTCACGAGCAGCTTTAACTGTGGCTCTACAGCGATCTGTCAGACACACTAAAGAGCCACAAAACGGTATGTTTTGTTTAAATTTCGTTAAAAAATGACCAAATTTGAAAGTTGAGACTTTGTTTTATATCAAAAGTAAGCTGGTCTGTCCTGTTTGTCAGCGCGTTGTCAGTGTCCTCTCTGCTCCGCGATGTATTTTTCACTGCGTGAGAACATGGTGGGGCGTGAGAGTGGCGTGGCTTGTCGGACATAGCAACAGTAACTAAAGGCGAACGGTCAATTGTTGCGATACTATTATTATCATCATGTTATAGACATTGAAGATAATTTGCTGATATTAAAATTCTTTACTAATTTGTCTAAATAAATTCAAAATAAAACACTACTAAACTAAAATCGGTCATATTACAAGTTACAGGGAATATGTATTACAGTATTGTAAATTTATGCTACCATTTAAAGATGCAGTAAGCGATTTCTGAGAAACGCAGTTGAAAGTGGATGGTACCGACCACCTATACACACTTGTAGCCAATCAGCAGTAAGGGGCGTGGCCACTTATGAGGGGGGAGGTGCCTATGCTGCACAGCATGTTCGTGAATTTGGGGGCGGAGCTATCAAGATAGTGGTAGGATCCTTTTGGGTTGGGCGAGTTTGTTTTGGTGATTTCAAATATCAACAGCGTTTCTCAGAAATACTGGTGCTTACTGCACCTTTTAAAGTATGGGGCAAGTAAGTTTTTTTTTTTAAAGAAATTAATACTTTTTATTCAGCAAAGATTTTGCAAAGATCCAGCAAAGATAAATTGATCAGTAAAAAAAGAGACAGTAAAGACATTTAAAATGTTACAAAAGATTTATATTTTTCTAATAAATGCTGTTATTTTGAACTTTGCATTCATTAAAGAATCCCGAAAAAAAATATTAAGCAGCACAACTGTTTTAAGCATTGATAATAATTAGAAATGTTTCTTGAGCAGCAAATCCGTATATTAAAATGATATCTGACACTGAAGGCTGGAGTAATGGCTGCTGAAATGTTTAGCTTTTCCATGGCAGGGACTTTTTAATGGTAGTGAACTATATTATGAAATGGATATATAATGGTGCTATTTATTTATTAGTGTTTTAAATAGTGCTGTCAAAATGAACGCGTTTACGCATGCGATAAATATCTTTCAGTTTAATGCGTTAAAGAACATTTAACGTAATTAACGCAGCATCCGTTTTTTTCCCATCATCCTTTGGCTAGTGTTACAATATATCATCACGCTTTTAAACCATTCAAGCACGATAAGACACAAAAGAGAACGCAGTGGCGTGTGTCTGTGAATCTCCTGTCTGTGTGACACACACACACACACACACACACACTCGTGCGATTAATCGTGATTAATTACAAAAAAATGTGCGATTAATTAGTTTTTTATTTTTTTTTATCGATTGACAGCACTAGTTTTTAATGACTAATCATGAGCGTTATATGACGGCAAATGTAATCTAAATGTAAAATCAATTAAATGAGCTTCCACAATTTAATATCCAATATCAACCAATATAATAGCCAATAATCAATATTGTACCAAATATATTGTCCATCCCCAGCTATTCCACACTATTATATTGAACTGTTGCACTATTTTGAAATCCGCTGACTGAGATACTGCCACTCTTCTGATTAAATAGTTAGGAAATAATAGTGTTGCTTTTGTTAGTTTGATTTTAGTTCCACCAACAGATATTAGTATGTCCTCTCAAGAAGAGAAAGTAGTCGATTTGGCCTCAGTTAGTCTCAGTATGAATCCAGAAAGCCCCTGATCTGTGGCCTGTGGTGTTGGCAGTGTAAATGGTCAGCTCTGGTCTGGTGGAAGCTCTCGAGGTTTCTGTGAGCCCAGACATGGCACACTGACTCAAAGGGGTCTGGGGGGATCAGCAGAACATGTTTCTGTCAATTGTAGAAACGTGTTCCACAGCCTGAGCCTCAGAAGTCACATATGTTCTCAGACATACCGGCCAGCACCCCTCACATGTGCCAGGGTTTGGTGCCATACTTCTGGACCATCAGAGGAAAGCAGAGGAAAGCAGATAAGCCAATGTTGCATGTATCTTGCGGGCACTGGCTGGAAACGCAGATGTCCTGGAAAAAAATATAATTGGATTGTAAAAACAGGCTTCTCATTACGAACACGCTGATTTGATCAAGCTTGATGGCTGGAACGGACAATGACGCTGATGGGACTTTTGCTTGATAATATTCAATTTCTAAGGCAAAACGTGAAGCTCATTAGGCAAATGTTCTGGGAATAAATATGTCCATTAGACTTTGATTCATTATTAGTACTGTCAAAACTTGACATTTAAAAAAAGTGACTTTATGTTGACATAAAGTTTTAGTATTGTGACGACCGCAAAGCGTTACCTCCTCCTGGGTTTGGCCGGCCAGAGCACTGGATGACAAGAAGTTTATTAAACACACCGCACAGGCTGTTAATAACAAAAGAGAGGTATACTCCTAGGCCATAGGGAGCTAGAAACAACTATTGCACCAGAGAGAGAGAGAGATAGAGAGAGAGAGTGAGTTTTTTACACACAGCTTGAGGTGTTTCCCATCTGCCACATTCACAGTAACAGAGATGGATGAACTGATTACATTTACAGTTTTCCATCACTGCCGCCTTTTCTCCTTACTCTCCTATATGTTTCTAGATATCCTATATTCTTTCCTCATCTGATGCTTTCGCTCACCCAATATTTTGTCTAGGCTCGAAACATACTTTACGGAAATACACGAGTGCTGGCACTAAGTTTGATTGCAAAATATGTTGTTGGAGTGTAAAATCTCACCACAACTACAACTGCATTTTTCAGCACAATGGGATTTTTCATGCTATTGCAGATATTAACATAAAATGTCTTCTATGCTCAGTTTTCTTTTTCAGGCCAACCACTGTCATGACATGAGGAGCTTACTGAGGGTTTTTTTTTCTTCAGAAGAAGGTTTGAATAATAACATCTGTTTTAAGAGCAGATACATTAAAAATTGAAAAAGAAAAACAGCAGTGAAATCCTGTTCATTGTTTAACTGCAACGTATAATATTATATTTACATACACTACAATTCAAAAGTTTGGGTCAGCAAGATTTTTGTTTCGAAAGAAATGAATACACTTATTCAGCAAGGATACAATAATAAATTGATACAAATAAATAAATAAATTGATTAAAAGTTACAGTAAAAACATTTTAAAAATGTTAGAATGATTTCTGAAGGATCATGTGACACTGAAGACTGGAGTAATGATGCTGAAAATTCAGCTTTGCATCACAGGAATAAATTATATTATAAAATATGTTCAAAAAGAAAACAGTTATTTGAAATTGTAATAATATTTCACAATATTGCTGTTTTTACTGTATTTTTCATCATATAAATGCTACATTATTGTAAACAACACAGTGACGTTTTAGACATAACAATATATTTTTAATAATATTTTACCTTAAAAGTATATGTATAATAAAGTCTTCACCAATAATTATAATATTGTACGGTTTCTTTTTCTTTCTCTGTTCTAAATGTATGATTTTTTACAGCACGAAGGAAACTCTATCGCCCTCTTGAGTACTGAGGTTTGCTACCGCCCCAGTAACGCAAGAAAGCATGTTAGGTATGTAAGCGGAACCGCACACTTGTGTATGTTTCTGCCATTAGTTTATTCTGTGGTCTCTCCTTCTGCTTCATAGAGGGGATCCAATTTAAGACGAGAGGAAATACTTCTGTGTGTCTAACCCTCTCATTCCCCATCTCACTCTCAGTGTCTTATTATGATTCAAATATTTTTCTTCACCAGTCATGCATTCTTTGACTACCCCATCATTCCTTTATCGATTCATTTGTAGTCGTGAACTGAAACCCTTCATGCTGGAAAACCTCATTTCAGGCTCATGATAGAGAGTGTTTGTCCACATTGAGTTTCGTGTTTGTTTAAACTCAATATCCCATTACCATCGTGGCTCATAATATCCTGCTTTGATTGGTTTCAATAGTCTCCTTTGAGTAAAGTGATTGCAGTTTCCCGCATCTCAGATTGGAGACCAACTCTGAACGATGCGGAAGCCGGATCAATTTCCATATCCATCAAAACCGGTTCCCTCTCGGATTAGCTGCCAGCGCCGCTGATCTATACGTGCCTCGGTGGCGGACAGAGGCAGATTACGCTCAGGTTTGAGACTCCTAACTCACAGGCGTTGGAGTCTTTCCGCCCACCTGATAGACACAGAATGCCCAGGGCTCTGAATGATGATCACAGTTAACATGACAAGCTGTGACTATCAATCGCTCCGGCCTGATTAAAGTACTACGTGACAAATCGTATTTAGCGGCCAAGGGTGCTTTTCATAGGGAGCGACGCTTGGCTCCACACATGTGGGCGCGAATGTGAGGTCAGCGCCGCTCTGTCGCATTCCTCATAGATCTCCCGAGAGCGCGCTGTCATTCTGCGGTGAACGCACACTCACGTTATGAAAGAATAGTTGTGGAAAACATCTTTTCTGGCAAGTTGTGATTTGTCTTTGGTAAAGAGAGAGGAATAGAGAAAAAAATGGAGAGCGAAAATTGTACTCTAGTGAATCTGCGCTTGAGTTACAGTGCGTCACAGCGGCTTGGTGGTAGAACATAAATCTCAGTGCGGTCTGAGTCATAAACCTGCGAGATATGAAACCCCACCGTAGTGCATGATGGGATAGTTTACTGGGTGTTGTAAAAGTGCCGCAGATCACCAAATATCCCTATTACTATCTCTTAAATACTTGACTAGCATGTCTTTTTCCTTCCTTACCCAGAACACCACTCTGATTTCTAAAGTGACCACCATACTTGATCATTGTGTTTTGGATTCTTATGGAATCTTGACAAGAAATCTTGACTAATTTAACACTGTAAGGCTTGACATATGGGCCTTGTTTCACAGACAGGGCTTAGATTAAGCCTTAGTTCAATTAAGACATTTAAGTAGCTTTTATAAACGTGCCAACATTACTGCTGTGCATCTTGAGACAAAACAATGGCACTGACATATTTTAAGATATACCAGTGCAATTTGCTTTCAGTTAAGACGGCTCTAACATGCATTTTAGTCTGGGACTAGGCTTAAGCCTTTTCTGTGAAACCAGGCATTGAAATAATAGTCAGATAGTTTTTTAAATAGAAGAGTTTATTGAACCTTTGGACAAAATCTTAAAAAGTGTGTTTTTGTTGAGTATCATATTTGATGCATCAGTTTTTTATGGTTCATATGATAGATGAATATGGAGCTCAAAGAGGGAAAAAACATCTGAATTTGAGGTGAAGTTGCTGAAATACGGTCAAAAATGAAAATTTTGATAGCTTGTAATGGAAATCATAATTCAATCATAAAATGCATAGAAATATCAGTTGTATACCAATAATGTGTCTTAGTAAAATTACATTTACTGTAAATGCAGTTTTTAATTGTGTGGAGCAAAACCTATAATGCAATGAGATACAATGATGATTGAGAGATGGACAAATAAAACATATCTCAAAAGCCTGATGTATATGATATATAATAAATTATAAAATAAATATAAAAAATGATGTATGGATAAGCAAGTAAGCCTAAGTTGCTTCAGTCCAGTAAGTTTTGACCTTAAAATATCACTAACAAGTCATAAAATGTATTCTTATGTTTACTTTATAATAATCATTAAAGATTTCACAGCCAAAAGACACGTGTATCTAGCCTGGTTAAAACCAGACCATTCTCAGTTGTAACTGAGTTATGGTCTGGCAAAGCGTCATAGACAAATCATTTCCAGAGGGCGTCACCAACGGACGTCGCGGATAGACCTAAAACCAATCAGAGCGATGAAGGAGATGACGTATGCAGAGCGGCGGAGAAACATCTCCGAGTGTTGTTCTTTGCTCGGTTTTTAACAAAAAGGAAACGTTCAAATCGCTTAAAACAGACGCGATAGCTGATTCGAACGAGTGATGTTCGCCGGCGGCATCCATCTTTGTAATGTAGGCTACAAAATCTGCTTCAAAATCCCAGCGCTGTCGTCATCGTGTAAAGCCCGCCCCAACGTTTCTGATTGGTGCCTCGATTTCGGCGGATTGGAAATGAGCTTGAATGAGCTCTTTGCCAGACTAACTTTCAGAGCAAATCTAAATTTGCCGGAAGTTGTCTGGGTTTTCCCAGGCTAACGTGTACCATGACCATGTAGATTGTGTGCAACAGGTTTTTCAGCAATGTTTTGATCATTTAGAGGCCTTAGAAATTTGCTTTTTAGGTTTAACTTTGGTCGGTCAGCATCACCAGAAAATGTGGCTAAAAATCTCATGCTTGTCGAGTCTGGTGGTTTATGCTAAATAAACCAGCATTAGATTTTCAGCAGAGATTTCCTTGCGTGTTTCTCCTGCAATGCAGCATTCTTGTGAAGGATTTTGTTTCGTCACATCTTTATGGAGGAAAAGACTTTCAGCTTTGACAGTCTACGGCTCGCTGAACATCTCTGCCCCTTTCCCGCGTTTAATATGACCCAGACTCGAGAGTATAACGATATTGAATTATTGAGAGTGGATAGCCTGACCTTTGCTAGTGATATGAATCAAACATTAGTAAGAGATCCAACTGAAGAAATTTACAGGGGCCACATCTAATAAACGGAGGCCAGCGGGGTGAGGAGAAGTGCTGAGGCCGGAAAATCCGGAGATCCATTACCCAATAATTCATCTGGAGGAAAGGCGACCGCAGATGCAGTCGATCCCGGGGTGGAGCAGCGCAGGAATGGGAGGGAACAGTCCTGTGGGAGTTCTGTGGCTTGCTGTGATATGCTTTAGTAGTGGTGTCATGATTTGTTGTGTTAAAACGATCTGCACTGCATTAAATGCTATGTGCAGTTCCGTGTTTTGATTTAGCTGTATAGTGGCAAAGCTTTTCGGCACAATTACACGACAACATTGTACTAAAAACAGAAACGTTTTTCCTTTGCTTTTTCCGCATGCAGACGACAGTGTTGTCAAAACGATCCCCGTTCACATGGATCCGCGAAAACGAATAAAAACACTGTATTATTCATGCCAGGCCAGTAGTTGGCGATGTCACTTTGTTAAGAAACACTACACGTACGTGCCTGTAGACTGAACGCGTAATATATATCACGCATGCGCATGACTTCACTATTTTCACAAATTTGCATTTTGTTGTTTACGGGGAGACGATAACGGTATAGTTTTTTAAATTTTCAGCATAATTACTCCAGAAATCTTTCTAATATGCTGATTTGCTGCTCAATAAACATGTCTTATTATTATCAATGTTGAGTCAACAGTTGTGCTCAACAGTTGTGCTGCTTAATTTTTTTGTGAAAACTGTGATACATTTTTTCAGGACTTTTTAATGAACAGAAAGTTCAAAAGAACAGCATTTTTTTTTTTTACATTATTTTTTTTATTATTTTACTAATAAATAATGTTTATTTTTGTGCAGTATGAATGGCCATAAACATGTTATCATACATACAATGTACACAACATATGTATTTCCAATATATATACTGTATATATACACTACCGTTCAAAAGTTTGGGGTCAGTGAGAATTTTATTTTTATTTTTTGGAGGAAATAAATCAATACTTTTATTTATCAAGGACAGTAAAGACATTTATAATGTTACAAAAGATTCTATTTCAAACAAATGCTGTTCTTTTGAACTTCCTATTCATCAAAGAATCCAAAAAAAAAAAAAAAAAACTGTACAACTGACAGACCAACAACTGTTTCAACATTGATAA
Organism: Rhinichthys klamathensis goyatoka; assembly: GCF_029890125.1. NCBI lineage: Eukaryota > Metazoa > Chordata > Actinopteri > Cypriniformes > Leuciscidae > Rhinichthys > Rhinichthys klamathensis. The sequence continues at coordinate 1,578,301 of NW_026606577.1, read as the reverse complement.
TAATAATAAATGTTTCTTGAGCATCAAATCCTCATATTATGATTTGTGAAGGATCATTTGACACTGAAGACACTGACACTGGTGATGCTGAAAATTCAGCTTTGATCACAGGAATAAATTACACTTTACTATTTATTTACACAGAAAACAGCTGATTTACACTGGAATAATATGTAATACTATAACTGATTTTTGTTGTATTTTTAATCAAATAAGCGCAGCCATGGTTAGCAGAAGAGAATTCTTTTAAAAGTATTTAAAATCGTACCGACCCCAAACTTTTGAACGGTAGTGTATATATATATATATATGTAACCATTTCAAACATTGATTATTAACATCTGGAAATACCCATATGTTTTGTGTATGAAAAAATTATCGACAGGACTAATTCATAGGCCTTCTGAAGTGGTAGTAAAAATGCATTTTCATTTAAAGTCTTCGTTTTAAATGAAGATTTTAAATGAGAATTTAAAATTCAACCATGGGAATGAGATGTTTAATTACTTGTGTTGATTATCGAATGTGGCAAGTCAATTCATTATTGAGTTTCAGCTTGAATTGTCTCATTTCAAGTGAGAATGCCGTGGAAAAAGGACTTGCTTGAATTTCTTTCGCACTAGTGGTCAGTATCTTAATGCTAAGCTCTATAAGGGCAGCATCCTGCAGTCGTGTAGGAGCAGTGATGGTTCGTACCACTCTACTCTCTCTCCTGAGGTCAAGTAGTCCAAACACAGCTGGATTGTGTACTTCTGTCCTCTCAGGACGACAGCGGCTGTGAAACCTATGCTGTCAAAATTCACAGATGTTTGAGTTCTTATAGTCACTCACACGGAGAGAAAAGCAACAACTTGGTTTTGTTATTTTATTTTTGGCTGAGTAAATGAAGTGTCAAACGATATCCTCTTGTAAGCTTTATTTCAAATTGATGTTGCTGTTTTTCAACAGCTTCATTATTTGTGATTGGAGACTAGGTTGTTTCCTGTCTGTGTCAAGCACTATAGTTATATATTGCTGGCTCTAAAATTAGTTTTTTTTTCTTTTTCTAGAGGCACCAGAAGCAAATCCCCATAATGCTGTACCAGTTCCTTCAACTCAGAACACAGCCAGAATAAGACCCCAAGAATATTCCTTCGTATAGATTGCAGTTTCTGTCATTCACAAATGAGGCTGCCATTTACTCCTCATCTCATTATAGTCACTGACATTCATGCTTAATTTAGTCATAATGACAACAGATCTTATGTACTGAGACGATGCATCTAATTTATAACAGGAACCTGAAAAACGTCTTTGTGAAAATCTAATGTCACAGAAAAGCTTCGCAAGTCAGGCGCCCCCTGGTGTCAGGCATTTGGTGCAAGACTGGGCAGAAATGCCTGAATTTAATGGCGTCCTCGTCAGAGCCATCTTCCTCTTGGCCTGACAGTTGACAGACTCCAGGGACGAGGCGCAAGTCAGCACAGATTAGAAAAGCCTGGATGATAAACGGCCTCAAGTGTGTGGCAAGGCTGGCTTTGGGTGGGGTCAGGCTTGCAATATTGCATCGCTGAGTTTGGTTAACAACAGCCCAGTCATTGGGGTCCTCCACCACACAAACCGAGTCTGTGAAGTGTGTACAGTGGACCCTGTTTCTAGGGGAGATCTTTATGGTCCTTGTAAAAACCATAGCAGAAATTCTCTCCACCCTAACAGTAAGGTCAACTACACTGCCTCCTGTTGCGGTTACCTGGCTGTGTGCCCATATTTCTGACACTATTCACTAGAACTGATGCGTAATACACACACACACATATCTCAAAACAAAAGTTTACTGTCAGTAAGATTTTTTATTTATTAATACTTTTACTAAGCAAGTATGCATGCAATTGAATTGATCAAAAGTGACAGTAAAAACATTTATAAAAGATTTCCATTTTTAGAAAATGCTGTTCTTTTGAACTTTCTATTCTTCACAGGATTCCAAATAAAAATGTATCACGGTTCCACAATTAAGCAGCAACGGTTTTCAACATTGATAATAACAAGAGATGTTTTTTGAACAACAAATCAGCATATTAGAATGTTTTCTGAAGGATCATGTAACTCTGATGCCTGGAGTGTTGATGCTGAAAATTCAGCTTTGCCAATACATTTGAAAATATATTAAAACAGTTATTTTAAATGGTAATATTATTTCACAATATTACAGATTTTTGATCAAATATATGCAGCATTGGTAAGCATAAAAGCCTTCTTTTAAAAACATTAAAAAGTCTTACCAACTCAAAACTTTTTAACAGTGTATGTATAGTCATATTTTTGCAAATATATATTTGGCTCTCTCATCTTTAAGTGTCATACAGCATAGATATTGAGATGGCTGATGGTCAAATCTTGGCCTGTACTGCAGTTCAGTTCAGCCTGCTGCAGTTCTTTCTCATTGGCCACAGCTACTCTAGCTATGATTTAATCATTTGTTGTTGTTGAATCAGGGGAAACATGTCGTCATGGTCTTGGCATTCGGCCGGCTGCATCATCACAACTCGAGAATCCTGATGGAGGACGACAGGGATTGTCAGCCCTGTGCCACACCACATCGCGACTTAAAGTACAGGAATTGTGGCATTTATTCCCTAATGGAGAAATACAACAATTCTGTTTCCTTGGGTTTCTGTGGAGTCTCCATGGGGGATTTCAAATGTGGTCAGTGATGTAGAAAGCTCTTCTCTCAAAACAAACCTGTTCGCTCCCGCGTCGAGCAGCCAGGTATCCGTGGCTGTCACGTCTCTTAACTGTTCTCTAACTCACCTATCCTTGAGTGATCACACCGTCTTGATGTATCTGCTCACGGTTCAATGGTTGTGAACGAGAGGAGGCTGATTTAGAGCTAATGAGTTAAGTGATGACAACACAATTAATACTGTTTGCTTCGGTGAATCTGACAATTAGTGTTTTGGTTTCTATTGGCAAATTTTTGCATTAGTTCTTAGTATAAACCTCACTCCATTTATTCATTTATTTCTTACTGTCTGAGACAATATTTGCAGTGTAGAGAATATGTAGTGTTTGTTTCAGCACATTGAGGCTTGCTCTGATTCTGCCACAGGGATTGTGTTTTATTTATTTGCAAGCAGTTGTAAGCAATGGGAGGCTCTTAAAGGATTGGTCTAGGTTTGTTTACAAGCTAAGCTGTATATTCATGGAAAATAATTTCATATCATCAATCACTTTGTAAAAATGAGCAATAATGCACTTGTAATGGAGGTCTACGGGGAAATGGGTAGATATTTATCCACCAGGATAAATATCTAGTTCTGTCATTAAACTCTAGAGGGCGCAGGCTGATGGGTTCTTTACATGCAATCTGCAAGCAATCACACCATTACTGCATGGGGCAAGCTGATTGGCTTTGCTGGACCTGTAGCCAATGAGATTGCTTGTTCAACATTTAAATAGTGGTTTAGTGTTTGCAAGCTAGTCCTCAACCTCAGATTTCCTCTGAAACCCTCCACCTCCCCCAGCTCCACCTGCCCAGATATTATACGAGATTTACAGCAGCAGCATATCGTACAGCGTCGTGTCTTTGAATCTATGCAGGAATCTACAGCAGCAGTGTTGGCAGCAGCGTAGCAGACCAGGGGCCCTATCTTGCACACGGCGCAAATGACTTTGTACACTGACGCATGTATCATTCCTATTTTGCACCCGCGCAAAGCGGACTTTTCCCTCCACAGACGCACGTCGGTTAACCAAGAAATACACTTGCGCTCCCCGGGGCGGTTCAGCGCAAAGAGGAGGCGTGTTCCGGCGCAAACTTTCCCTCATGCTATTTTGCTGTTCTATAAAACAATTGCGCCACTGACCAGAAAAAACCTAGTCTAAAGTCAGTGGCGCGTTGCGCGTTGTTTATAATGCTATTTTAAGCGCGCGTGCTTGGCCATAATGTAGCGGTGGCACATCGCGCATACACTTTGATTCTCTCATCAACACAGATGCAGCAGTTTTTATTTTTGCAAATCATACATTATAACAAGGAAAAATATTAACACATGAGGGAAATCATTGTGGTGTCCATGAAGATGTAAAAAAAATAGTTTTTTTCCTCCCACGCCTGTTTAACCGACGCTGATTTGGGTGGGTTTCTCCCATCCCCATACAACGTCACTTCTCTGTCTTTCACGGTCCTGACAAGAACGTCGGTCTCCTCGGCTGTGAACCGCTCCTGGCGCGCGCGTGGTAAATCCGCCGTTATAATAGCAATCCGCCATGCAACATGCGCACCTGCTCTTTAAAGGGAGTGTGAGATGACGCTCTGATTGGTTTATTTCACGTTACGCCCAAACCACACCTATGAATAATGAAGCTACTTCAGACCAACCCCTTTTAGATTTGCGCCAGGCGCAAGAGGCATTTATCCCGCCGGGAAAATAGCAACAGCGCCGGGATCCGCCCACAAAGTTACTTGCGCTTTGCGCTTTGACACTTGCGTTTCAGATCGTTAAAATAGGGCCCCTAGTCCGCTTTTGGCCATGCTAAAACTATTCTGAGAGATGTCATGATTAAATTCTAAAATTACACACCTTTTCAGAAGTATAGATTTCTGAAATGAGGTTCTTTTGAACTTTCTATTCATCAAAGAATCCTAAAAAAAAAAAAAAGATTACCGTTTCCACACAAATATTAAGAAGCACAAGTGTTTTCAACATTGATAGCAATAGGAAACGTTTCTTGAGCAGCAAATCAGCATATTAGAATGATTTCTGAAGGATCATGTGACACTGAAGACTGGAGTAATGATGCTGAAAATTCAGCTTTGCATCACAGGAATAAATTGCATTTTAAAATACATTCAAAAATTAGAAAACAGTTATTTTAAATCTTAATAATATTACACAATATTACTTTTTTTTACTGTATTTTAAACGCAGCCTTGGTAAGCATAAGAGACTTATTTCAAGAACACTGAAAAACGTTCAAATACGAGCTGCACATTTCTATCTTTAAAACCACTTGTTCTTGCCTTATAGAAGTGCAATACTGTAAACACAATTTTTGCTTGCTTTAAAATAATTTTCTGTGGTATTTGACAGCATTGTCGACCTGGTGCTGTTGATAGAATTTGGCTTGTTTTGATATTTGAAACTTCCTTTAAGTGGCCTTTTTTTTCTTGACAAATGGGTCAGTTAAGGATGGTTCAGGCAGTTTGGTCACCACTAGTGCCGTCCCAGGCATGGAATGGCGCCTAGAGAAAGCGTACCCCCAGTCGGTCCATTCGCAGTTGCGTTCCAGAAGAGGTTGGGGCGGGGAACGGTCAGTTCAGTGCGGGGAAGGACGTCCCTGGTCATTAGGCTTTTCATCTGTGCACTGTGTTTGTTTGTTTTTTTATAGTGAGCAACAAAATTGCTCAGCGTAGCCAAACTGAAATGATTTTTTTTAATCCTCTGTTGTGTTTGAGCATCTCAGAGCTGAAAGAAGCTCTGGACTGATTTCATTTGATGGCTCGGGATGTTTCGAGCGCTCTGCCGTCATCTTGCAGCTGAGGATTTGATGATGAATCGAGATGGAGGCGTTTGTTTTCATCACGATGAGGGTGAAGATGGATGGATAACAATCACAGCTCTAATGGCATGACTGATTCTTTCCCTGCACATACTGCACAACTTAAATGTCTTGTATTACAGAGTATGTTCACGTGTGCCTTGTTGGCAGGAACTTGCATTTACTGGAAAAGAGACTGGACAAATTGGCAAAGCTCTTCACATTTCAATTGTAACTGCTGTGTGGAGAAGGTAAAAGGTATTTTTTTCTAGTGCCCTGCAGGAACAAGAGGCTCCGGCCCACTTTCCCCACACATTGTTTTAATCTAGCTGCAGCGGCTGAAACACTATCCCAGCGAGGGCTTAACATGAGAGCTTCATTCATCTGCTTCCAAAATCCCTCCGTGCTTTGGGACGCCTTGCATGTGGAGAATGGTGAACCGCTTACCTGAGGGACAAAAGAGGTCACGATCCCACTGATGTGAGATAGAGTTTAAAAATGGGTTGGGTTTTGGGCTGAATCCGAATCTAAGGCTGATTTGTGGTTGTTGGGTTTTTTTTTAGAGAGAGGACATATTATGACAAAAAGCATTTCCATGTTCTTTTGAACGTGGAGATATTCCAACATTCACAACTATAAGCTCCAATGCTCAGTGCTATTGTTACTCATTTCATATGCAGAGATGTTAGCCAATCATAACAGAGGACATTTACATATAGGCTCTGTTCTATAACTCCAAAACGAGTAGGCATCATAGCTATAGGCACTCACCCAACACAACTTATCCAAAAGATTTTTAGCATAATTATGCTGTCTTCGAAGAAACCTTGCCAAATTCCTGCCAAAACATGAATCACATGTATCCTTCATGGAGAAGGCAATTTCAGAATGTATAGCCTTGAGCTCAGTGGAAAAAATCCATCCGAGATAACAGACAATGCAAGAGAAATGTTTATAAATGCACTTGCAGTATAATTCATTCACCACTGAAAAATACTGCTAAAAATACATCAATAATTAAAATGGTGATTAAATAAAAATACTGATTTTTTTTTAAATACAGTATATATTTGTGTTTTTTTATTTATTTTTGTGATTATTACATGCCAAATCCATACTTCTGTGTGGTTTACGCTTTTTGTGTGAGGCAAAGGGCCAGATTTCCTAACAGCTTGCGCCAGTGCTAACCCTCTTTTGACTTTCAAAACACTGGCAGGATTTACTAAAGACACGCAGTGAAAAATTAGCACTGAAAGGGTGTGGACAGGGTTATATTTACGGCTAAACTGATTGCATATGCATTTGTAGAAGATTTTCTTCCAGACACAAAATTTATGGGCTGAGAGTATTTAAATAAATCATGCAACGTGATTTACTAAGGTTTGCTGTATAGTCAGTTTACTTGTATTTGTGCCATTTTTAATGCCCCGGAAAAAAAGCATGTTTCAACCCATTTGGCATGATAGAGGGGAGAGAACTTTCTCACTCAAGTTCTTTTATTTGCAATGTCAGAGGAAAATATTATCCGAGCATATCCATATCAAATTCAATGATGAAAGTATGGTATTTTCTGTGAATGTGCGAGACGTCGAATTCATTAGCTGCTGTAAACACCTAAGAATAGCAAAGTGCAGTAAGCAGTAAAACTATTTACACTACAAACCGATGTGTTTATGCTTACAATAATAAATGATCGTTGCACGTTATTCGGAGGAGAACGTTGGGCAAAGAAAATTAATTTGTTGCAACACTACAAGAAAACCTTGCTATGTATATGCCAGTGTTGTAGTCGAGTCACCAACTGTCGAGTCCGAGTCGAGTCTCGAGTCCCAGTGTTCGAGTCCGAGTCCAAGTCCGAGTCACCAAAGAAGAGTCCGAGTCGAGTCCGAGTCGAGTCACCATTACCTGCGTTCAAGTCCGAGTCGAGTCTCGAGTCCCGTGTTCGAGTCCGAGTCGAAATTATATACACTTAAGCCAAATCAAGCAACATTTTTCAGGCACTTTCTTGCAGCTAGAAATGTGTATGATATCACTAGAATTGCCTTTGACCTTAGTTCAAATCATTGTCAACTAGCTGTGGCACAATTATTTATTTAATTGTTTAAATACATTTTTGGATGATCAGTCAAGTGGAATGGATAAAGAAAACAAAAAAGAAAGCCTAATTGGACAGAGGAGGAGAAATGCATTCTTCTTGACGAATATGGTAAAAGAAAAACAATTTTAAAATTTTGAAAAGCAAACTAAATCCCAATGTAACTGTGGCAAAAAAAAAAACAGAAAATGCAGTGCTATAAGCAGTTGTAACTCCGCAGGAAAAGAGTGGTTGCGATGTGTGACATAGTCAAGGTCGCCGTCTAGTTTGTTAGCTAAAATAAACATAATTGTGTTGTGTCATTGTATGATAAGCGGAATTAAGCGCTGAGCGCGTCTGATTTTGGCTCAGCGCCAGCCATAGCACGAAAGCACAGTTTAAATCTGGTACCTTTAAATGTCACGTCACTGTACATTCGAAATTGCTGATTAGATGTAGAGGAACTTATCTAGTGTTAAATGAGTGTTACGTTAACTCTCTCACGAGAACGCGGCGTAAAGTGAGTGACGTCAGTGAGTGTGTTGTCAAGCAAGGAGAGCGAGCGGTAGCAGTTAACCTGACTCCGCCAGATGGATTTGCTCCGCATATCCATCTGGAAACCTTCCGTTGAAGTAGTTTTGTTAAGGGGCGAAAATACTGGTTAGCTGATTGGCCTATGTTGGTGATAGACGGGCCAAATCAACCAATCAGATCAACAAAGCATATGACGTACTAACAGAGCGTATCTTTTCCTCTGAGAAAAGCCTCCAGAGCAGTGTTTTGCTCTTCTTTCAGTGAAGAAATACTCTGTAATTCCGATAAAACTTGCTCGATAGCCACGCTGATGCTAGTTTCATCCGCTGAAGCCGACATGTTCTTTAGACTGAACTGACGCGCTTCTCGTTGCGTCACACCTCAACCCGCCTCAAAGCCAACGCTGATTGGACGTTCGTTTGGTGAACTGCTCCCAAATTTTCTTTAACGGAAAGTATCCAGACTGATCTGCGAGTGAAACCTTGAAAGCTCGCGAGATCAGGATGGTCTCACGAGGCTAGGTAGCAGTGTCTGTGAGGGAAAAAATAGATCACGGCCGGTCTTGGACCCCGAAACAGGAAAAGTGTAACATCTTATATCAATTTTTTATAACCTATTTAGTCAGAAACAATGTCATTCATTTGATGAATGCTCAAGTCCGATTTTATATATTCTCGAGTGACGTCGAGTCCGAGTCCAAGTATAGTCATCAGTCCGCGAGTCCGAGTCGAGTCACGAGTCCAGAGAATGGAGTCTCGAGTCGGACTCGAGTCCAGAGAATAAGGACTCGAGTCGGACTCGAGTCCGAGTCCAGGACTCGAGTACTCCATCACTGGTATATGCTATAAAATTGTCCTCTTAAAAAAAATCATATTTGTGACAGATGCAAACAGCGTGTTGGTACACCGGTATTTACCCCAGTTGAGCAGCGTATACACTAAAAAAAGGTAACCTAACTGTCACTATTTTGCTCAGTTTGTTTTCATTAGTCACGTTTTCCTTTTTTTCAGTTTTTCCGCCACTCCTTTGTTACCATGGTCACCATCATTGGTTCTGTTCTATTAATCATCCTCATTTGTGTTTGCTATATAAGTTGGCCCCTCAAATTCGTTCTCTGTCCGATCGCCGTGACATTAAGTTGTGTTTGCTGTTACCTGTCTGCCTGCTGAAGGAATTATTCAACTTTGAGGGTTTTGATCTTGATCCGTCCGTCTTCGTCTTCCTGCCTGAACACGACGTGACACTAACATCTAAATTAACTGGTTTGATTTAAGTCAGAATTCTTATTTCTGACTTAATATGCTTTGTAAAATACATAAATTTATACCAACAAAAATAGAAATAGCTCTTTAAGGAAACAATTGCAGGTTACCACTTTTTGCAGTGGACGATGGGCCCATTATTCAGATCTGATTGCGTGTTGGCTGAGGTGACTGTATGAGTTAGATTTGCTGTTTTGCAAAAGCTGGCTTTATATTTACTTAGTTTTATTACAACAGTAAGCTATTTTTGCCATTATTTAGAGTTGGATGATTCAACCATTGCAGATGAGATGCTGTAAACGTGGGTGTAAATTTCATCTAACAGTTGGGGGGGACAATAAACAACATTTCTCAGGAGCAATTTTTAAAGGGGAAACAAATACGGGGACTTTTTGTACTTGGTTTTTTGGTGCGCTGAAAGATGAAATGATCTTATGTTCATTTTTCCTTTCTCTGTCATTTTCTCTGGCCAACAAAGCAAAGAAATAGTTGTTTAAATATGGGATAGGTTCACCACACGGTCATATTATAATTATTAAATCATCTTGCGTCCACATAGTATTTTAGGTTTCATCTGGGACAGACAAGCCCACTGATCTGCCACTTAGTTTGTTGTACAGGTGAGGTGGCATTACCTGCTCGGGCTTTCAAGCCTGACGCACCTCCTCCGGTGCCGATTGGGACAGCTGCAGGGTCATCAGCTGGACACCGCCGTTCATAGATGTTTCGCCCCCACGACCAGTACATCTCCAGGCGGGGGGGCCGGTGGCATGCTGGGGACGTCTCCCCGCCACCCCCTGCAGCTGTCATTACTGGGGTGATGATCCCCACCCCATCTCTTTCCTCCTCAACCAAAGCCAGTAGTTCCCTTTCTCCGCTTCCTCTCCCAGCACCCCCGTGGCTTTCCTCAGCCTTGAGCCTGTTACGCCCACTCCACGTAGCAGCTGGACTGCTGCTTTGCCCACAAAGCCTCGACAGCCGATCTCTACCGGGTGTACAGTTGCTTTCCAGCCAGCATCTTTGCACTTCGCTGCTAACTCGGCATACTTCTGATGCTTCCTTTCGTGGGCTGCTGCCATATTCTCCTCCCAGGGGATGGTTAGCTCGATGAGGAGGGCTCGCTTCGCCACTGTTGACCACATGACTATGTCTGGTCGGAGAGTGGTAGTCATGATCTCTCTTGGAAAGACCAGCTGTTTCCTAAGGTCTGCCAGCATCTGCCACTCTTTACCAGGTGCGAGCATGCTGATCTTCTTCTGGGCAGGCAATTGGTGTATACCGCCAGGCTTTACAAATCCTGTCAGGGCATGCTCTTCTGTTGCCGGTAACTGGTTTGCTGCAACCCTACCACCCTCCAGAATCTCGGCCAGTTTCGTCAGGATTGCATCATGGCGCCACCTGAAGCGTCCCTGGGTCAGTGCCACTCTGCATCCCGACAAAGTGTGTCGGAGACTTGCCTTGGCGCTCCCACACAGATGACAGCCCACTTCATCACCATACCACAGTGTGAGGTTCCTGGGGCATGGAAGGGTGTCGTAGGTCGCCCTTAACAGGAAACTGAGCCTGGATTGAGGTGTCCTCCAGATATCCGCCCAGGTAATACGCCTGTTGATGGTAGCATCCCATCTCGTCCAGGCTCCTTGTGTGCCCTGGGATATTGCCTTCAGATGGAAGTGCTCCTTCTCCAGTCTGGTGATTTCGTCCATCACCATTGTCTTCTGCTGCCTCTTGCTGGCTTTGGACCAGAATTGCTGCGCTTCTCCCCAGCCCAGCCCAGCGCGACTGGTCTGGACCGCCCCCATCACTTCTCGGTGTTGCAGACTGGAGATGGCACGCTCCACTTCTGCTTGCGCCTTCCATTTGCGGCCTGTGCGGATGGGGACATTCGCACTCCTTATGAGCGGGTCTCAATAACATCATATTGAGCAAATCCCAACACAACAGAAGATCTACAATTAGCCTAATATCAGTTCACACATAGGCGTATCGCCATGTTAGTTGTAATGGGTGACTTACAATTCAACAAGTTATGGTATTAAACAAGCTAGGTAACCTTATAATGGATAACATAGCGGACACATGGAAAAATGCATCATTTATCTTTTTTTTTGTCATGACTAATTTATTAATGACTCAACATCATCTGCATTCAAGAGAATAGAGTCCCTTCATCTGATGTTAAAAGTGAATAAAATAGCCTTGACAGCCTTCTTACTCGAGTTCCACAACTACTAAAGAACGTTCTCTCCCACCAGACTTGTGTGTGTAGGTAGCCTGACTTCGTCATACTCAATACTCATATTCTAGTCAGAATGTGAGTCTGATACTGCTCCATATAGGGCTTTGATTATGAGGCGTGTCTTAACCGAACCAGGAAAAAAAAAACTCTGCACTCAATTGGATAGACCTACAACCAATCAGAGCAACGCAGTAAGTGTTTTTTTATGAGCTACGCAAATTGTCAACAGAACTCAACTACACTGGAAGAAGTAGTAAAATAATGTGTTGCTTCTTTTGCTTGGTCCTCCATGAGTGCGACCAAAGGAGAAACCACAACGACCACAGGGTTTTTATTGCGTCCCATCTTCTTAGCGACCATCGGAGCCAGCTGATGAAATAAACTTTTGCCGAATCCCGTAGGAAGGACGGCAAACACATCTTTCCGATCGACAAATGCCTTGATTGCAGTTCTCTGTTCGTCTTTTAAAGTTAATGCGCTGTCGATTACTTTTACAACAGACGCAATAGCGGAATCTATAACTACATCTCAGTTCTCCAGCTGCAGTCATCTCTGAGGGAAACCAGTTCAACCCAAGCGCTCTTTGATAACGCGATGATTACGTAACTGCAGATCATCTGTCCATCATCGTATAAAGCCCACCCTGGCAATTTGATTGGCCCGACGATTTCTGAACCGATCATAATTACTCATCAATGGATCGAGTCCAGACCAAACTTCCCGACCAAATAATGTTGTGGGCGGGGTTCGGGCTGGCATCCAGGCTAGTGTGTAGGTGAAGTAAAGGGGGAAAGCAGGCATGGGCCAAAGCACTGTGAGGAAAGGGAGGGGGGACTCAGAACAGAATGTTTCTAAACTTAAAACGCTTCTTTTTTTCTTTTTTTTTGCCTCGTTTGCATTTGTATTGTTTTACTACTTACACAGTTATTTTAAGTATATATCATTATATTATTTACAATACACAGCATGGTTTTCAATGATACTTTTAGGGGGGGACAACCCTCAGATGGGGTAGGTCCTGACCCCCCACGGTTTTCGCCTGTGGCTGTAAATACATGAAGATGAGGAGAACTTTAAATTACACTGAGAGATGCTGGATATTTACTGAGTTACGCTAATGTGCTATTTTTTTTTCAGAGCTCTACAAAAGTTTATTATCCTAAGATGGCCAGGATTCGGATGAATCATGATCAAGATCTTAAAGGAAGAATTCACCCAAAAATAATACATTTACTCACCCTCAAGTCATTCCAAACCTGTATGACTTTGTTTTTTTGTAGAAACAAGCTGACATTCTGCTAAATATCTGCTTTTGTTTTCTGCATATGAGGGTGAGAAAATGATGACAGAATCACTTTAGAGTGAATTTCCCCTAATGCTTTGGTCTTAAAGCTGGTTTTAATGCATGTCGTTTTGAGTGCTGCAGTGTACAAATAAGAGCGCTGAAAGTCTGTTTTTAATTAGCATGGAATGTTCAACAGTTGAGTTGTTTCCACATTGCTCTTTGTGAACACCCAGAATGCTTTGGCTAACCTTGCTGCCACGCTAGTGAAAGGCACCAAACAAATTATTCTTGTCATAAAAGTGGTTACCCGCCTCTACCGCATGCTTTTAAGAGCATCTGTCATTCTTTGCATCGCAAACTACACGGTCCGACCAGATGATCCAAACCACAGTTTTTTTAATGTGTGTACCAGCAAATTTATAGAAAAACAGTTTAGACTTCAGGGCTTATATTTCAATTAGTAAACTTCTTCTTATCCATGCATGTGGTGAAACAACCCCAGCCATGTTGTCTAACCCCTAGCATAGTAAATTGCATTAGATGAAAGGGAAACTCAACTTGACCGCGAGGGATACTGTAATTTAACTTCTGTACGGGCCGAGCCATTTGTGTCGAGTAGTCAGCAATGGATTCGGGAAGACAAAGATGCATTTTCCCTCTTCCGCCATCCCCCACAGTCAGCTAGATTTTCTACCTAATGGGCATGAAAGTTGCAAATTGCAGCAAAATGGACGTGGCAGGATAAAAAGTGTATTAAAGTATCGATCGGAGCAGGTCAATGGCGAACTGTAGCCCTGCATCAAGCAGACAGTGGTACCGGAGCCGATCTCAGCTGCTCTGTTGTTTGCACTTTGATTCTGGGTGAATGTTTGTGTCTGGTATTGATAGATATGTTTAGCTATTGATTTAAGAATTTGTGTGGGAAAAGCACAATACTGTATGAGATGCGATTGTATTGTCTCTTGTAGATGTCAAAAAGATTTATGGTTTTGGCTGAAATATGTGTATGGTAGAAAGAATAGCTTTAAAACTCAGGGAGAAATTCACTAAGAATGAATTGTGCTCTCTGATAGCGCTGTTTATTTGCAAGTGCTGTCTGTGTTCACTAGAATAATTATGTAAAACAGGTTATGGCACAAACAGCCAACCCCCCCCCCCCCCCCCCCCCCCCCCCCCCACCCCCCCCCCCTCCCCACACACACACACACACCAAAAAAAAAAAAAGCACAATCTTTATGCAGTACTAACAATTCGTTACATTTATATAATGCTTTTCTGGGTACTCAAAGCACTTTACATGGAAGGGGGAATCTCCTCAACCACCACCAAAGTGCAGCATCACCTGGATGATGCGACGGCAGCCATATTGCGCCAGAACGCCCACCACACACCAGCTTACTGGTGGAGAGGAGACAGAGTGATGCAGCCAATCAGTATATGGGGATGATTAGGAGGCCATGATGGACAGAGGCCAATGGGCAAATTTGGCCAGGATGCCGGGGTTACACCCCTACTCTTTTTCGAAGGACATCCTGGGATTTTTAATGACCACAGAGAGTCTGGACCTTGGTTTAATGTCTCATCCGAAGGACGGTGCTCTTTGACAGTATAGTGTCCCCATCACTACACTGGGGCGTTAGGACCCACACAGACCACAGGGTGAGCGCCCCCTGCTGGCCTCACTAACACCTCTTCCAGCAGCAACCTAGTGTTTTCAGGAGGTCTCCGATCCAGGTACTAACCGGCAGTGGGCAACCAGTCTTGGGCTACAGGGTGATATGGCTGCTGGCACTCAATACACTATACAACTATACACTATATATTGGTACTGTACAACATTGGTCAACCACTGTAATCCAGATACCTGAATCGGCTTTAAATAGTGCACTACACCATCTTGATATATACATGATTATTACTATGCTTTTCTCCTGTTTGATCACATGAATTAGTGCTGTCACATTCGCTAGAAGAAAATGCCAATGATTACCTGACAGTGACAAGGAATTTTAATATTTCTAATATTATACATAATTTTTTTCTTTTGTCATTGTCAGGTCAGTATATATATATATATATGTGTGTGTGTGTGTGTGTGTGTGTGTGTGTGACATCATGTTGGGTATGATGACAGAATGTTTTAAGTTAACTAAATTATTAACTGTGGAAGGTGTGATATCAATTAGAGTGGCAAATTTAGATGTAAATGTGCAATATCTGCCACAATTTTGACAAATGCTTTTTCCCCCACAATTATTGCAACAAGCCATTTCCACCTCAAAAAATATGCTTGTGGTTAGTGAATAAAATGCTGTTTTTTTTTTCCCCCACTGAAATGAATTGCACAAATGTGTAACAATTGTTTAATTAAAAAAAAGAGTCTGTTTTATGGGACTGAAATGTAGCAAGTGAAATGGAGACTTGGTGTTGTCAGAGACATTAGAACTGGGCTTTGATCCTGTGGCTGATCCAGACCAGGTGGAGAGAGAGAGAGAGAGAGAGAGATAGAGAGAGAGAGAGAGAGAGAGAGAGAGAGAGAGAGAGAGAGAGAGAGAGAGAGAGAGAGAGAGAGAGAGAGAGAGAGAGAGAGAGAGAGAGAGAGAGAGAGAGAGAGAAGAGAGAGAGAGAGAGAGAGAGAAGAGAGAGAGAGAGAGAGAGAGAGAGAGAGAGAGAGAGAGAGAGAGAGAGAGACGGCTGAGTCCAGCCATCAGAGTTCTCTTGTGATCAATCTTTCCTTTTCATTCACTCCTTTGCTTTTATCATCAGAACTACAGGAAATCTTGAGGGGTTTGTTCGATTTGCTGAGGGGATGAGTATGCCCACATTTCTTTAGTCCAGATGTGTGAAATATTGCATATGGTGGAGTCAATATTGCAGCGTTTCGTGCTGGTTTTGTGGTTGATCCAGAGAGATCTGCTCTGCAGTGCAGCAGCTTTCTACAACACCTCATTAAAGAAGAGCAGGACAGCACATACTGTGTGTTCATGGAAGTGTGTGTGTGTCTACATGTGTCTTTATCTGCTGTCAGCTGTGTGTGTTCATTTGAAGTAGAATCTCTATAATGAACAGTGAGCTTCAAGGAGACATGGCAGCTTCCTTCTGGATGACTAGAATTGGGTGAAACTCTGATGGACATGGACTAATTGACCTCAGTTTCACTCTGAATGTTTCCTAGGCTTTTTCTGTGAGCGCCTATAAAGAAGCACATGTTGCTGTTAAGAATGCGTCAGAATGGTCTGTTAGTTTACTGGATTTGATTGAGATATTTTTAGTGCTGATGAATTTAGAGACACAACTTCTTGAAGAGGTTTTTATCGTGCTGTACTTTTAACATTGTGCATGTTTTAAAACGCTCTGTGAGAAGTTGCATCTTTAAATTCAACCTGTTTACAGCCATAAAAGCACCTTCAACAATAAACTTCAGGACTGTTGGACTTCAGATCGAAAGTGACAGTAAAGACATTTATAGGATTTCTACTTTAAATGAACGCTCTTCTTTTAACTTTCTATTTATCAAAGAATCCTGAAAAATGACTATTTCCACAAAAACATTAAGCTGCACAACTACTTTTTACATAGATGATAATAAGAAAAAATTCTTGAGCAGCAAATCACCATAGTATATTTCTGAAGGATCATGTGACACTGAAGAGTGGAGTAATGATGCTAAAAAATCAGCTTTGTATGTATTAAAATAGAAAACCACTATTTTAAATTGTAATAATATTTCACAATAGTAATGTATTTTTGATCAAATAAATGCAGCCCTCATTAGCATGAGAGACTTCTTTCAAAAACATTACAATAAAATCGTACCAACTCCTAAACGAATGATATTGTATATTTTGTATTTTGCAAATTGTGACCAGGACTTGTTAAGTGGGTGCATTTCTGGCATTACCATAATATTTTGTTTTGCATAATTTGCAAAAATGTCCATAATTTGAATAATTTCTTTGTGAATCAGGTGCAATGCAGACTGTGTGAAAATAAATGGTTTCTTTATTCATGAATTTGGTTTGAGGCAGTAAATAGCAAATAAACTAGATATTTTCCACTGATTTCAGATTTAGCCACCTCTATATATCACTGTCACGTTACATCAAGTTTCTAAGTGAGTGCCCTGGACCAAAATAAGTTGAACCAAATTTGATGCTGATATTTAAAAGGCTATAGTGGCTACATGTGACTATGGAAAGCCCAGGAATGATGCAGCGCCACATTAGTTTGGATTAAAAGAGAGTGCATGAAGCTTTTATTGTGTCAGGTAACCTAGCTTATACAGCAAAAGTTTGATTTCAAAACTCAGTTCTTTATGTTTCTTGTCACATTGTGTTCATCATGTACTGACAGTTAGATAAACAGGCAGATGATCACGTTGTTTTCTCTGCTTGTCACCAAGAGTGATTGACGCGTGTGGTGTTCAGCTGGAGATAATGAGCTTTTTCACACGAGTGTCATGGAGCTTGAGCACCTCCAATTCAAATGAGATGCTCATCATCCTCCAGAGGCCCAGCTGAAAACCAGAGAGGAGTCGAATCCCTGCCTCAAGGATTATTTGTATTTTGTTGTGCCCTCTTTTCTTTTTGTATACCAAGCACCCTGTGGTTTGGACGACAGCGTAGCGGGCATCAGGTATAGCGTTCACGGGTGTTGATGCCACGAGCTGGAATATCATCAGCAGCAGGAAGGGATTAGAGAATTCTTCCTACCATCAAAGTGCCGCCCGCAGTCACTGGAAAGAAATGCTTAGGATTTAATGGGAAGGAAACATTCCTCACCTCACACCACACCCACATGCCAGATAATAGCGTTTATGCAGAACATTTGATTAGGAAATATTGGTGATGTGATTTCATATGATAGATGAGCTCAACAAATAAGCTGATCTAGATCTGACATTTTCCTGAGCCGAATGAATGTCTCTGAGTGTGCGTCATGTCAGGTGAATATCTCAAAGTCGTGAAAGGGAACAGAACTTGGGATCGAATGCTGTTTGAGAGTGGCGGCTTTCTGTGGACATGCTACCGGCTTCATTGAGTGCTTGTTTGAAGCTTGTTGCGCTTAATAACTCATTTTAACATCAAACACATCCTTTGCTTTCCCAGCAAGCAATAGCCGTCCTTTCACCATCTAGGTTAAGTATAGACCCGATATAATCCGGCTATGAGTAACCCACTTCTAACCAATTTGATCTAATTTGGTTACATGTCGTTTTTGCCAAAATAACTTGCGAGATGTATGATATTC
The DNA here is from genome assembly GCF_029890125.1 of Rhinichthys klamathensis goyatoka. Lineage (NCBI taxonomy): Eukaryota > Metazoa > Chordata > Actinopteri > Cypriniformes > Leuciscidae > Rhinichthys > Rhinichthys klamathensis. Next base: position 1,560,137 of record NW_026606577.1, on the reverse strand, counting down.
CATTATGTAAGCAAAGTCAACAGTGATTACAAGGTGTTTGGTTTCATTTCTTTGCCATGTTCCATGCGTAGCCATTCTTGGGCTATGGTTAGACTTCTATTAAATTTCCGCTGACATCCCAAATTTGCCTCGTTTTAGCCTAGACGTCTGGGCTGTGTTTGGACGGCTATTAGACGTCTTTTAAACGCAAAATTGCTTGATTTGTTATTCATGCACGTTTCTTTTCATAGTGTAGATATATTTACATACCGTGATATACACAAAATAGCAAAATCGATAGACCTATATATCGTTGTCGCAATATATATAGTCATACCGCCCAGCCCAAAATAAAGTTTAATTTGTAAAATTGCTAATCTCTCCAATAAGGCATCTTTACAATACTGATGCATCGTCAGTTCCCCTTGCTTCAAACACTGCTGTGAATTAGATGTGCTCTGAGGCTGTTTTCGTCTGATGTTGTGTTGGAAGGAGAGAGCAGAACCATGAACCTGCACTTGACCTGTCAACGCTGGGCCAAAGAGCGCTTATATTTACTGCTGCGTTTCTGGACACTTTGTAATGCAGCACCAATCTTTGTCTTTTTTATAGCTCAGTAGACTCATCTGGACAGCCGAGACATAAAATACAGCTTTAATGTAGAGTGTTTCACTCTAGGAAGATGTTTACATGAGACGCCAGACTTTCATGTGTGATATTAAACTTTTAAACGGCGGCGGAGGGAAATATTTCAAGAGAATGTCCGAACCTTGACAGATAAATGCAGTGTAAATCGGCTTAAGATGAACCATGTGCTGCGCTGCACGGTAAAGCACATTTATCTGTATGTTCTTGCCTTTCTCCTTTCTCTCAACCCCCAAACACACTCAAGCATACATCATCGGAACAAACCCACCTCCCCCTCTTCCCGTTTGTGTGCATTTACAGTTTCCAGCAAAGCTGAGTGAGCACAACCACAGAAAAACAAAGTGCATTCTCCCATTTTCTCAGTTTTCCCCTCTGTCTTTGCTGAATCAAAAGGCAATAGACTGGGCTCATCACTCCAGAGTAATGTGTTTCAGAAAACTTAAAGAGGAAAGAATAACTGGATTTTTATATTTTCTGAAGAAAGTATGATTGGCATGCCGTTCCAAACCTGTACAGTGAGAAAAATAGGTGTAGTACTTACTTTTTAAAATAGGTGTAGTACTTACATTAAGTTACTTTTTCAATAGGCTATATGCACGCATAAGTTCCGCATTTGACGCAAGGCTGCTCTTCAGTTTCCAGTTGGGGAGATTTAAAGCGGAGGAAAACCGAGGAAAACGGGATTATGGCAGAGTCTTCAAAATTTACTGTCCTCTCGTCTTTGAAACGAAACTTTAATACGTTTAGATGTAATTTTATATATAGTTATGTTTATTTAATATAATAAACAAAACAGCATAAACAAAATGAGGGGTGTCTGTTTTGTCTGTTTTTGGGACTAACGTTTCTTTAGTATAGCAATAGAGTATAAAAACCAGTATAAATTCTCGGTATAGCATTGGACTCTACGATCGGCGGAAGTAATCGAGCATCCTTAGACCTTCACCGGAAATACCCCCGTGCACAGAGCCCATTTAATATAAGATGTAACTTTTACTGTTTTCACTCATTGAAATTGCTAGTAAATGTATCAAATAGTTACAAAGAAACAGAAATTAACATTAAATGTGAAATTTAAAAAACGATGTTGACAATGTATGACTTTTTTCTGTGAAACATAAAACATATTTTAATTTTCTTTTCTTTTGGTCCGTACAATGAAAGTCAATGAGGTCCAATGTTGTTGGAACCCCCCATAAGTCCTTATCCCTCACTAAAGCGATGCAAGCACCACAATGAAAATTACCCCATGATTTACTCACCCTCATGCCATCCTAAGTGTATATGATAGGGGTGTAACAATATATCGTGCCACAATATATAGCAATACAAAAATGCAACAATACGTATCGTGGATAGTGACAATATGTATCGTGGATAGTTCCCCCAAAATAAAAATTACTGTGTGAGAAAAAAATCTATTTTTCAGAGTTTTAGTGTCAGTACTACATTAAACTACTATACATAATGTTGATTATAATGTATAATAATGCAATGGGGGAATATTTGTGGGTCCTGATAATGCCAAATGTCTGATGTTACCAGTAAAAAGTGGCCGACATTATTTTAAATATATCTAGTCAGTGACAGAGTGCAAGCATATTCGTCTAAAATAATTCTGTATTTTCAGCTTCAGAATCATGAATATTTTTATTCTGGTGTCACCATTGTCCTTTGGTTACAAGCACCAAGTCCATCCTATTCATTTAAACCCACAATGTAATATCAAATTTAGCATTTTAATCAACAGTACATTTTTTGTTAACCTTTTATCATATGTCTTGGAGTATCGCAATAATATCGTATTGTGAGTTCAGTATCGTGATATGTATCGAATCGTGACATGAGGGTATCGTTACACCCCTAGTATATGAGTTTTTTCTTTCAGACGAATATAATATGAGATATATTAAAAAGTGTCCTGGCTCTGGTCCTGGAGCCATGATATAGATGCAGTTTTTTGGGCTTCACAATTTTGTCCTCCATTCACTGCCATTGGAATAGCCAGGACATTTTTGTACCTCTTATTGTATTCATCTGAAAGAAGAAAGTCAAATACTGTACACCTATGGAGGGTGAGTAAATCATGGGGTAATTTTCATTTTTGGGTGAACTAACCCTTTAAAGGGGGTCCTATTATGCTTTTTTATACTTTCTTTAGTGTCTAATGTTGCTGTTTGAGCATGAAAAACATCTGCAAAGTTACAAAAACACATTCTCTCCAAAGGGAGTTATTTCTATATCAGTGCGCACTGTTTCTGAACTCATTGAAAAGCTTTGATTGTAGTCTTGAGTTTTCTTCCGGGAGTGTGCATGTCACAATATCCCTCTTTTAAATAATTCACGGCCAAGGCATGTGCGGGGGAAAAAGGAGCGAGGCCTGGTTGAGTTGCGTTAGTAATGTGTTGAAACTCGCGGTTATGGTAAGAGGTGTGACATTTCCGTAACACGCTCGAATCGGTTGACCAATCACGACACTCTGAGCACACTGAACTTTTCAGAAGGAGGGGCTTCATAGAGACAGGAACTAAACAGTAATGGTCCTGTATCCCTCTTCTCTCCTCTTCATGTCACTAACACGCCAGTGGGCAGGGCCAAAGTTGCAATTATGTAGTAGGCGTTGGTCTTCGTCTTCAACATATCTATGACAGGCACATTCCACAACGAGTCCTTCTCGAAGTTCTCAGTTCTGAAACTTACAGGATATTCTTATAGTATGATGACCTCTTATATGTCAAAAGCTCAAGGAAAATTTCATTCCCCCTTTAAGTCCTCTTGGCATGCAAACAAGAAACTATGCTTCTATAACCACAGGTATAGAGCTGTAGTTTCAACCACGCAACTTTGCAATGCTGTTTGCGAATGTTTGCTGGAACCATGATTTCGGGAAACACGACTCCTTGAACTATGCTGATAATGACGGAACTTGTTGTGACCATAGTTGGCTATCGATGCTTTCGGGAAACACACCCCAGAGTGTTGTGCTGCAACAATTTAAAATATGTGAAAAAGAATGTGTTTTTTGTGTTCTAGTAGACCCAGAATCAAGACTTTTGAAAAGGACATAATAGGTCCCCTTTAATTAGATCTCAGCTGCGAGATCTTTCCTCTATTAACTTGTTCTTGCTGGAAGTGTGGAGAATGCCATTGGGTGGTAGATCACAGCTCTGTCCCGTGGTGAAGCCTGAGTGCCATGGAAAGACTGGGAAGGCTATGCACCATGTCTTTGGACAGTTTGAAGGGTATGGATGTGATGTGTGCTATTGGCTCCTCTATAATAAGATTGCTGTGATCTGTGGGGAGGAGAATTTACTGGAGCACAACTCCCCCTAGGGCATCTTCATAGAAATCTGCTTTTCCACCAGCTTTTGGTGCATCTCAGCCAAGCTGCTTGGTTCCTATTGTTAATGAGCCGCTCTTTCACTCTCTTTCCCCCCAGCCTGAGCCACCATGAGCCTAAAGGGGCTAGAAAATCTCAAGCTGCAGCTGATGGCAGAACAGGAGAGATGAACACTCAGGCTTTCTCGCTCTGCAGGCATTAACATGGCCATTTCATCCAAGCCTTTTCCAGTTGAGAACTTAACATGACCCGGTCCACAGGCTCCTTCCTTACGGTGTAGAAATAGTTGCATGGATACCTTTGTGTGCTTCAAAGATTTCGAACTGGTTTAGTACTGCTAGAGAAATGCTCCTTTATGTGTTTCCCAAATGCTTTTGTACACCAACGAGCATGCGCACTCTGGTAAAGTGATTGGTTGACATGAATATCTTGAACCAGTCAGTGATCAGACTATTTTCAGAATGGAATACTTAGCGTAATGTTTACTGTATACTCTTATGCAACGATTAAGATTTTAAACAGAAGTATGCCACTCCCCCCCCCCCCCCCTCTCTTTTTCAAGTGACCTTTATTTTTTATAGCAATTTATACAATAGAAATAGTTTCAAAGCATGCAAGTATCATCAAGTATGAGACAAGTTCAAATTCTGCCGTATAGCGGAAGTTGCAAGATAATCATTCACCTCAATGGAGTTCAGTGTTGATTCAGTTATGTTCAATAACTGTATAAAGTTAATTCATTATGAAATGAGTTCAATTCAGCTATAAGCAGCTCTAGTGAAGACAATAGTGAGATTATTCAGCTCGAGTCAGCTAACTGGATCAGTTCAATTGCTGGATATTAAGTGTCCCTAACTAAGCGAGCCAAAAACGACAGTGTCAAATTCTATCAAGTGACAGAAATGGAGAAACAAAAACCTTGGGAGAAACCAGGCTCACTCGGGGGAGCAGTCCTCCTCTGGGATAGATGAATGAACACGGTTTGAAATTGATTGGGATGCGTCACGCGGGCATTAGGATGGATTCAGTATTAATCTGATTGAATGTAAAGTTTGCTTGATATTTGGAAGTAATAATAATAATTTTTATTTTAATTCAGCGAACAATTAACAAGTGCTATAACAAAATGTATTATTACTATTTATTAATACATTTAATAATTATTAGCGGATTAGTATTAAATTTTGATATAATAAAATGTTGTAATAATAAATAATAATTTATAATAATAGTTTATGTAAATAAAATAGTAAAATATTACGTTTTCGTATTGTATGTATTGATTTTAATTCATTGAATAATTTAATTAAAATAATATTTTCTCCGTGTCTCCGTGCCAACGGCTCCGCCCACAACGCAGAGGTGAATTGCTAATGAGCTACTGCCTCTCTGCTGAAGCGAAGTCCCAGAAAACGGCACAGGTTTTGTGATTTTGGCTAAAAATGGCATAATCATAATTTAAAGACCACTGGGAATGTTTAAAAATAGCTCAAAATATGATCGGAGTGGGACTTTAAAATTGTAAAATATATATTTTTTCATTAATGTGTCCCGCAGCAAATGACACATCAGCTGGAGTGCAGTGAATTATGGGATATATATGCAGAATATTGTAAAATGTTGTTTGGCAAATATCAAAGTATTCTGTGAATACAGTACGAGATACAGCAACTCTGAACATAGCTACACACTTAAAAAAAAAAAAACTTTTGTACACTTTATTTTAAAACCTTTGTATATCTTAATCTTACCTTCAAGGCAGTAAATGCCAGATCTCCATGATTTCACTGTGTTTCAAAGATGGATTTCCACGACACTGCGAGGCCATGCAGATGAGGATTTATCTGATCTTATCATTTCCTTTGAAGAAAAACCTGATCATCTGTAATGTGTCCCATATTAATGCTAATGCCTGCAGATTTCACCTGCTTCCATCAGAACCCATTTTAGCTGGCCTGCATTTTAACCCATTTAATACCAAGATAGAAGCTTTTGCTGAATAAACAGCCAAAAAAGTCTCTTTGATGTTCTTAAAATATCACATGGTACGGCGTCATCCAACATTAAGAGGAGAAAAGGAAATGTTCCACAGGCATCGTTCAGATTATTAACAGTATTGTGATTAATTAAGGTGAAGAGTGTTCTAATGAGACCAGGCTCTATATTTTTTAAATATATTTTGATATTTTCTTATAAAACTTTTTTTTAGCTTACTTTACGACATTGAGTACAGCCTGTTAAAGTAGTAATTTATGGTTTTCCTGAAGCTTTACAGAATGGTAACAAATGCTTTTTTTTCTTTCTTTCTTTTTTTTTTTTTTTTAAAGATTTGGCACTCATACATCATTCTGTTTTTTTTAAAGACAGTGTGACAAATGAACCAGAAGCTAAATGAACCATCTCCTTGACTATTATTTGATTAGTCTGCCAGAAGTGAAGACATTTACCCCAAACTGAATTAAACATGTGAAATAATTGTATTTAAAACATTCACTCGCTCTATTTTTATAAAGCAGAGCACAGTATGCAGTGTGCTCAATTTTGATCATTGCCCAAAGCGAAGATTTTTGATGATATGTCTCACATTATCAGGATTATTCAAGCATAAGGGTGTTGCATATGGCTGAGGTGTAGAGTTGCCTGCTTGTCATCTGGCTGTTTGGGCATTATTTCTGCATTCAGAATGCATGCTGGGAATTAATTAGCTTGGCCTTCATTTAGCTGCCTCCCTGTGTTAGAGAAGTTCAAACGCAAATGGTGTTAAAGTACAGTAGCGGCGCTGTGGGACGTCCACTCTCTGCGTTTTATCGCTTGATGAGCGGAAAATGTATCGTGATGGGAAGCGCTGGGAGGCTGTGATGGTTTGGAATGGAGGAAATTGGGGTTGTAACACAGATTAAATTCGCCCACAAATCAGTATTGGAGACAAAATGTGACCATGTTCGTTCATTTGGCCAGAGGAGAACTGGTCCCCAGACTGAGCTTGGTTTCTCCCCAAGGTTTTTTTCCCCTCCATTTCCATCACCTGATGGAGTTTGGGCTCCTTGCCACTGTGGCCTTTGGCTTGCTTTTTTGGGGACACTTAATATTCAGTAATATTATGGATTTGACTGCACTGACACTATTGAATAAGAACTGAATTGAGCTGGATGATGACACCACTGTTTTCTGCAGAGCTGCTTTATAGCTGAGTCGACATCGTTTTATAATTGATGAATTCTGCAACATCTACAATGTGAATCGACATTGAACTAAACGGAACTGAATAACGACACTGCTGTCTTCTATAGAGCTGCTTTATAGCCGAATCGAACTCATTTCATAATTGATGAACTTTACAGTTCTTGAACTGAACTGGATCAACTGAACTAAATAATGACACTATTGTCTTTGTAGAGCTGCTTTACAGCAGAATTTGAATTTGTCTCATATTTGATGAAATGTATGTGTGTTGTTTTTTCTGTTTATTACCGTGAAGCTGCTTTAAATGGATAAATGTGACTTGACTTGACAAAATGCTTTAACCTCAATAAATTCAGAAGCATGGCCGCCTTCATCTCCAGCAGTCGCTAATAGTCCTTTACCTCCCTTGTGTTATGGAGATGATTTTCTATTCAGTGAGAAAAGTGGCCACTTGGCTGTTAAACCGTTGTCCAATTCCAGGAATTTATCTGAGGGTATAACAATGATTGTCTCCATGGAGCCTCTGGCCTCTAGCCTGAATCATCTTCTCTCTGCTCTGGATGAGAGCCGTGCCGCTGCGTCCGTGTGTGTGTGTGTGTGAGAGTGCAGTGGATCAGTCGCATGATATCCCTGATGCCCCTCTCTAAAACCCCCAATCTACCTCTGCATCCTGCAGTAAAGCCAACTAAAGCCCTTCCGTGCTATAACTTCTCCCTGGCATCGGGCCTTAACGCTTCCTCCTCTTTTTTTTGTCTCTCTCTCCACAGTACTGCTGAGTGTGCTTCAGGCGAATGGCCAGACGGAGATGAAGAGAGTGGTCGGAGACAATGCCACGCTGCCTTGCCACCATCAGCTGTGGCAAGCCGACATTACCCTGCTGGACATAGAATGGATGCTGCATAAATCCAGTTCACGGCAGACAGTGGTGAGCGTGTGTGTGTGTGTGTGCGACTGTGCGCTGCTGATGCTGGCCTTCGCTGATCTGCAGTGCAGTGCTTTTTGCTGCGATTATGGGAAGGGTTGTCTTTCTGTAAACTGTACCGGCATCAACTGGTGCTGCAATCAGCACTGTGAAAACTGCTCTCTTTTAATGTCACTGGTTTGCCTCGTATCAGCCCCAACAATTACTTTTATGACCTAATGATGTGGAATTGGCCCGAGGACAAGTTTTACATTTTAATCTGGCCACGGCTCAAGCTGCTCCCTGAGGTCCTTCCCGACACAATATATCTGACAAGAAGGTTCAAACCTTTTGCCGATTGAACTTCCTGCCTGAGACGAATCATTTCAGAACTATTTTTCTAAATGGCATGTGGCCCTTTAATGAGAGAAATCTATATTTTAGGGGTGAGTTTTTTTTTGTTCTGCTTAGGTGACAATTTTGGGATCTTTCTCTTTGACACTTAAGCGCCACCAATAATTAGGGATGGGATATGAACATTTTGGCCGATACCAATAACGATAATTATTTATATTTGAAAGCCGATAACTGATATATTGGCCGATAAATCTAAATCCAAGTTTTTATATAATTTTTGAGATCCTGATTACAAAAACAAAAGTCTCACCATTAAAATCCATGTCCCAAGCACACAATTATAATGATGTTCTCATAATAATTTTATATTGCCTATATGACAGACTTGTGTTGCACTTAACTGTATTTTCCTTTTTGAAGGGACTCCAATCATATTTCAAGCAATTCAAAAAACATCATGGTGAACAGTGCGCATCTGAAGTGTCTCAACTGAAGGAAAAATACATTATTTATTGGCATTAATATATCAGGCCAATTTTTTTTATTGGGCCGATAACGAAATTAACATATATCGGGCGATATCGATATGGTGGCTGATATATCGTGCATCCCTACCAACAATTCAAACTTTAAGGTGCATTTTTGTCAGGGTTTGGGCAGGTGAAAGGAGCGAGGACTCAAGTGTAGGACATTGGGTATTTATTGGGTATAAAAATAAAACAAAAACTACCCCAAGGGGGAAAAACAAGACAGACTTCCCGACTTGACTTGACGGCAGGGAAACATACAATGTACATACAACAACGATCCAGCACAGGACTCCAAACACAAGGAGAATAAATAGGGAGCAAACAAGGCAGGTAACGAGGGAGGACAGGTGGGGAAAATGAACTAATAATCGGGTAACAAGATGAGAGGGGCTAGACAATCGACAGGAGAGCACATGGCACAAGGAAACATACATGACAAGCCATGTGCTCACACCAAACATGACCAGAACACAATCACATGGCCAGTAAAACAAATCACAAGCCATGTGCTCACACAAAACAAGATGATGAGAATATTTTCGGCCTGTAAGATATTTTTATGTACGCCTGTATGAGTTTCTTTCTTCTGTTGAACACAAAAGAAGATATTTTGAAGAATGTTGGTAATCAAACAGTTGATTAATTAAAAAATACTATGACTTGGTAAATGGCTACCATCAACAGTTTGATTACCAACATTCTTTAAAATATCTTCTTTTGTGTTCAGCTGAAGAAAGAAACTCAGACAGGTTTGGAACAACATGAGGGTGAGTAAATAATAACAGCATTTTCATTTTTGGGTGAATTATTCATTTGAGAGTCCCTCCAAGGCTGCAGTTATTTGAGCAAAATACAGTAAAACAGTAATTTTGTGAAATCGTATTATAATTTAGAATCACTGTTTCTATATTAATATATCTTTAAATGTAATTTATTCCTGTGATGCAAAGCTGAATTTTCAGCCTCATAACTTCAGTCTTCAATGTCACATGATCCTTCAGAAATCATTCTAATATTTGGTGGTCAAGAAACATATTATTGTCATTGTAAAAAAAAAACCCAGCTAAATTATTAGTGTTTTTATTAAGATTAACTTTTAGTAAATGTTAAATAAAGGGAAACTTTCATAAGTGAAGAGGGCAGTTTTTGGTGAGCAGAATAGCTTTAGCACTGCTTTACCAAATGAAGTTAAGTATCAGGGACACCGAAAGACAAATATAACCAAGCGAAGAAAGGCCTGATTCGCAGTGACATCAGAGTTTAGCAGACTCGTACTGGAGGCGTGTGACTCAACCCTCACTGGATTCTACCCGTAGCTCATAGAATTTCAAAAGCTTAATCAAAGCAGTATTTATTAATTCGCGGTATGTTTCCTCTTTCACCAGTTGATCACCTACTTTGGGGGTCGGATCTACGACCCCAATGACAGTGAAGCTGGACGGCTGTCCCTATCGGGCGACTATCTGAAGGGTGATGCTTCACTCATGATCAGTGACCTCTCGCTCACTGACTCTGGAGAGTACATCTGCAAGGTCAAGAACGGCGGGAAGTACTACTGGAACACAGTCAAACTCATCGTGCTCCGTGAGTCTTTGGCCCTGCAGCTTGGCTTTAATTAACTCCTCTTCTAGACCCCGAGAACGAAAAAGACATGACAGATGCTTATGTCACGGAGTAAGGGGTACAAAAATAGCACCAGGATGTTGTCTCTGGGCGTAGTGCGCCAGTTGTGCCCCGATCTTGGCGTGAAATGACATTCAGCGACTGTGTGACAATAAAAACGACACATATCATGGAGAGAAAAATCATCACATGTATACATCTACATCATTTATACGACACACTATAGTTGAACTTCCAAAACACATAAATCAGGCTAAGTCACTCATTCAACATGTATTATTGCGAGGACGTGTTGAATAAACACTTCTTCTTGCATAGAAACATTATACGTCTGCTTTCCCCCATTTTTTCTTTCTACATTCCATCTTTACCGCTTCGACAGCTGTATAAAGACATTTAAGAGCACCACAAATTTACGCATGCATTTGTACAAATGATCCGTAGCTTTGAAACGACACGCTCGATTCCGAGGGGCAAACATTAGCATTTGTCTTGTTCAACACAAAGATAATGGCTTGGCAAAGGACGAGGCTGCAGCTTCCTCTTTGCGCAGTAAGTGATCCTGACAGAGTCGGGAGATGGAGGGGACCTGCATCCCACTCAGCGGCTGTAATTGCATCCCCCCCTGCGAGTGCCGGGACAGAATTGTCCTGGCTCAGCAGATAGAGGCGGCAGGAGCAGATGCTGATGGCCGGGGTGGGCAGGAGCGGGGGGTCGAGGACCGAATGGTGAACGGGTTGTTTTACAGATTCATGTTATAGAGCTCGCTGGCATCACACTGGGTTTTAAAAGGTTTCATGATGTGTGGAAAAACAAATCTAAATGGGGAATGATGCAAAAAGGGTAAAAGTGCATGTGTGTGTAACAGATCTGGTTTTACTTACATACTCTAAAAACTACTCGTCCCAAAATTAGTTTGACTGTTTTTTAGTCTTTAAACTCAACTGATTTATGCAAATAATCCATTTAAAAAGCAAATAATCTAATTAGTTTATCCAGATGGAATATCTTTTATTTGTAAATTATTTAACTCACTCGATTATCAAAAGATATGCATCACTACCTGGTTATTTAATATATAAGCGAATTCTTTGTTGAATTTCCAGCTAAAACACCGCTATTGTGATATTAAATTCAGAGGATTTTCAAAAAATATGCATCTCTTTGTGGTTATTTAATATATAAGGCAATTATTTGTTAAATTCCCTGCTAAAATACCCTGTATTGTGATATAACATTCATTGGATTGTCCAAAACTATGTAGTTATGTTATATATAAGCAAATTCTTTGCTAAAATACCTACATTACAATATAAGAAAATTCATACCATGATGTAATGTCGTCTCTGGCCTGCTTTGTCACCTCTGGCTTGCCTAGTTGGGGACACTTAATTATATTCAACAATATTATTGATCCGACGCTGTTGTACAAGAACTGAACGGAGCTGGGCGATGTCATCATTTTTTGCAGAACTGCTTTATAGATTAAATTAACTAATTTAATAACCGATGATCTTTGTAACGGAACTGAATCAACACTCAACTGACTTTAGCTGAACAACAGCCGAAATAGATAATTTTTCAGTTATCACTGTAAAGCTGCTTTGAAACAATCTGTATTGCATAAAGCACTATATAAATAAAGGTGACTTGACTTAATGTTTACCTTACCATGAGTGTTTTACCATGTCTGTTTTGCAACTTGCAGTGAAGCCGTCCAAACCACGCTGTTGGATGGAGGGTCGTCTGCTGGAAGGAAGTGATGTCAGACTGAGCTGCAAGTCCACAGATGGTTCTGACCCAATCGGCTACAAATGGGAGAGAGTCTTGGACAAGGGAAAATATGTTGGCAAGCTCCCACCTCTGGCCCTCATAGGTGAGCTCTTAGAAAAGTAATAGCGTTTGATCATTTACGTCTTTAAAGCTGAAGTATGTAGTTAGTGGCACCACGCAGAATGACAAAAATACAGCATATTTTGCAAATGCCCCTTTCCCAACTCAAACATCACAAATACAGCTCATACTTGTTGGCACGAAGACATGTCTCAACAGGTAAAAGTAGCTACTTTCAATAAAGGTTCCAACATATTAGTAATACTTAAAGCTGTATTGCCCTGTGTCATGAGTAAGCAATTGAGTAACACCCTGTCTAGAGTGAACGCAAACGTCTCCCTTATAATAAACCGATCCAATTTATCTGCACTTGACGCATTTTTTGACATGACGTACCACAGCTGGTTGAGGCTGTCTATACTGGACACATCAAAGTAAACAATATAAACTGGAACATTTGTCTTTCTGAATGGGTGCATGATGATGATTTATTGTATCGCAATTCCCTGTTCATGTTCACGACCTGTTTAATCTTTGAAGACTCCTGTACCCGAAGCTTAAAGTCTTTTCCCATGTAACGCATCAGTCATGGTCCCACAGCAGCTAAACACCCTCTGGCTCCGCCTGCTACACTAGCCACGCCCCAAACTCACGCTATAGGTTGAGCTGGAAAGAGATTGACAGATCTGTGTGGACCGCTCTTAATGTTTATATGGTGCCTGGAGGTCTCAATGTTTAAACTTGTAGGTCAGATAAACCTCTGAATGACATACTAATAGTAATCAATGAACAAACTGACTTAAAAAATTTATTACAAAAATTCTCCTTTAAGCAGGAGGAAATTGTAATAGTGATAATTATTACTAATAGTTCTCTGTGCCACATTTAGATGTGATGTAGATGAAAATGATCTTTGACTGTGACCTGTTGCTCAGGTTTTTAACCGCTAAACTGACTCGCTCTGCTTCCGCAATACTGCTTTCCCGAGAAGAAAGAAAATGCAGCGTTAAGTTTATATTCCATGCGTGGGGAGTAAATCATGTGGACATCTTCTCTCTGGAGGAGCAGAAAATAGATGAAGACACTACAGGGCCAATTTAACACCGCAAGCATTCTCAAATTAAATTTACATCAATTCCATCAGCATTTTTCACCCCACATGCTTCACTACCTCCTCAATTAGCCCCTCTTATGAGATCGGATAAGAGATGTGACGTATGTGCAATGTAATGCACTCTGTACCCTTCATCAGCCTTTGTGTAGAATTTTGCAGAGCATGATCTGTTCATTCAGGGGAACACTTTCAGTAGTTGTTTCATGTCAGAAATCAGGTTTCGATGAAATCAACACTAACCATAGGTTTAGTACTTGAAGCTTGAAGTGTGTCCTTATCTGGCCCAGTGTGATCAAGTAACAAGCCACGTCAACCTTTCTCGCTCGTTGTGACAACTAACCCCTGCTACTCCCATACCATACATGCGTCAAAGTAGCTGGAGCTACTTTTCTCTATTTACTGATATGAACCCTTATAACGGGTCGGGCTTACCATAGTGAATCAGGGTAAGACAAAAACATGTTTTGGAAGAAGGATTGATGGATTGACTCTTCATTTTGAACAAAACGTTACATAGTGCACCTTTAAACAAAACAACAAAAGTAAATCCAGACAGAAAACAGGATATTCCAGACACGGGAGAAACAGAACTAAACTAAACGCGCACATAATATCAAGGTGTGTTCAATGAGTTGCTGTGGTGATTAACAAGGGTAACATTGGAAACAAACGAGGGAGCAAATGGAAACAAAGGAAACAGGAACTAATCAGAGGAAGTAAAATCAGGAACAATAAGAACAACAATACACTTCAAAATAAGAGTCCTTAAACACAAGACAGGGGAACATGAGACAGGAATTGTAGCAAGCACCAAATCAGCATATTAGAATGATTTCTGAAGGATCATTTGAACCTGAAGACCAGAGTAATGTTGCTAAAAATTCACTGGAATAAATTAGATTTTAAAATATATTAAAATAGAAAAAAGTTTATTAAATAAATGCAGCCTTTTGTGAGCATAAGAGACTTGGAAGGAAATTTTCCTGACCCCAAACTTTTGAATAGTGGTGAAAGTGAACTTAAATTTGCCAAAATGAGATTTTTATATGGGCGGGGCTCCCCAGCAGCCAACAAAATCAATGGAAGATTATTATGGAAGAAATATGATTTATTGTTTGTCATGTGTCCTGATGGATGCTGTGCAATTCTGTCTAAAACTATTAACATATTAAAGTAACTTTGTGTTTTTTGTCTTAAGATCTGAAGAACCCTGAGATTGTTACGCTGAAAAATCTGACGAAGGAAAGTGCAGGTGTCTATAAATGCACCGCCAGCAATGATGTCGGAGAAGAAAACTGCACTTTAGAGGTCAAAGTACACTGTAAGTATCTGTGTTTGTATGGTTAAGTTCAAAATGGCATATTAGCATACATCTTACTCCATACTGTGCCAACTACCTACTGTTTTCTAAAAATAGTGCATAGTATGCATTGACAAATGCTTAAAACAGTAATATGCTACACTGTTGACACATTACCTCATTGTGCTTCATGTTTAATTTACCAAGTGACATCCAGTTATCCATTACCTTGAAAATAAAAATGCAATTTGCATTAAAAAAAGCTAATTTGTTAAAAAAAATGTGTTAATTCTTTGCAGTCTGAAAAAAAAAAAACCAACAAGCCAAGATGTCACAAATGTTCTACTGCTTTGTTTGTCACACTGAAAATGGAAAGTCAAATAGAGTGCATTGCTTTGCATTGTGGGATACAATAGACAGTATTGCATACAGAAAATTAGCATACTAACAGTAAACATGCTGCATGACACAATGTATGAGTTGTATTTTGTAGTGATTCCGAACTTGACTAGTGTGTTTCTGTTTGTTAGATACAGACACAGATGAAAAGATTTATGCAAACTATAAATTCCTATTCTTAGTTTTTGTTTTGTTTTGTTTTGTTTTGTGTTGCTGTTTTATGCTTGCTTCCAACACGTAATTTAATTGCTGTCAGCACAAGTCTTTGCTGTATAGCAACCCACAGTATTTTTGTGAAGATGGCGGTGAGATCCTGACCAATTCTGCTATGCAGTGTGATCTTTCAGCACTATTTAACATCCAAATAAAGAATTCATCCTTTTTTTTAACACAGTGTTCATTGATTTAATCCCTTCCTCCAAACCTTTCTGAAACTGCACTGCTGCATAATTAAATATCAGATGATGGAATTAGAAGAAATAATTAATTATGTGGCAGAAAGAAAAAAATAATTCATGCAAAAAATGGCATATTATTAAAGGAAGGAGCATAGTGAGTGCGGTAGGTTGATTAATGCTGTGCTGTTTGCTGGAGTATTCTCATGGTGAGTTACACTCCTTCAGGTATCTGCAATGCAGAGGGGGCTGCTTGTTACAGGCTGTTTGTTAGTCTATTCTGAGCATGAAAACTTTATATTATGTGTCTTTTTAAAAGAAGCACAATTCTGGATAAATTGAGAATCACAATTTCTTTTTCTTAAAAAAAAAAAAAACAGATTCTCCCACGATTCTGAATAAACAACTAAACAAAAATAACATGCAATTTACTAGAGGTTCAAAAAAAAAAAAAGTTAATTGCTGCAGTCTATTTAAAAATGTTTCATTGATTTGAATGATTTTTTTTTTAAGGTTTGAATGAATGATTCAATGACTCACTCTTAAATACTTTACTTGATTCATTACTGTATGAATCAGCGTTTTTGAACGAATATCTGGAATAAACAATTCAGTGACAAATACTTTTTTCAACAGTAATTTCTTGCCTCCTACTGGTGTAATTGATACAATCTTTATTTGAAGATTCAAATTACTTTCAAAAGGTGATTTACTCTATTTTGATCGCTACCACAGAAACTAGACATCGACTAGAACCCATGACTTTCTCTAACCATTAGGCCACGGCTGCCCATATCCAAACTATAAACTTTTGTCTCATTACTGTAGTAATTTGAATGTTTGTAAGAGAGAAATAATGATACTGTGTGGTTGAAAAGACCGCGAAGCTGTTTCATACCTATACATGACAGCGCCACAGATCTGAATGTTCGCTGTGATCGTACTTGTCAAAGGTTTAATAGACAGAACGGGACCGCTGTCATTTAGGAATGAGATCGCATGGTTGTTTGAATCGAGATTGCGATTAATCGTGCTCCTCTAATGTAGAGTGTTTTCCATAGTGCAGTAGTGGTAAGTGAGTGTGTATGTTTAAACCGTTTTAGGCACTTCTGGGCTTTATATATGATTTGTGAATAGAATAGAATGTTGTGGGTGGTTGCTAGGATGTTACTATGCCATTGCAAAGGTACTGGACCTGCTACTGTCAGTATATACATGACACACTGCTGTGAGCAAGTAAGACATGCTGCTGCTGCACAATATAGCGTACATGAATTACCCATAGCAGATCTATACAGGTGGAGCTGGGGAAGCTGGAGGGTTTCTCATGCCCTGCAAACTGCTACAGCAAATTCTGACCAAGTACTTGAAAGATGAGCAAGTTCATTGGCTGCTGATACAGCAGCAACCAATCAGCTGTTCTTTATAGAGAATGATGTGATTGCAAGCAGATTAAGTTAAGGACCTATTAGCCTGCACCATCTGGAGTTTCATGCCATAACTTTGTATAAATAAATGTGACTTGACTTGACAATAATAACACTGAAGCTTACCTTAGCATACACCAACTTATTATAAAATGGAATCAGCTGTGAAAGGGTTAGTTCACCCAAAAATGAAAATGATGTCATTAATGACTCACCCTCATGACTTTGATGATGTCTTTATTTCCTTTCTGGACAAGGACAGTATACCGTACATACATTTTCAATGGAGGGACAGAAAGCTCTCGGACTAAATCTAAAATACCTTAAACTGTGTGAACGGAGGTCTTACGGGCTTGGGACGACATGAGGGTGAGTCATTAATGACATCATTTTCATTTTTGGGTGAACTAACCCTTGAAGTGTCTGCTCTTTTACAGATGTCCGTGGAATGGGCGTGGTGGCGGGTGCCGTAGTGGGCGTGTCCTTCGGCGTTCTACTCATCATCCTCATCGTCTGGCTTGTTTTCCGCAAGAAAGAGAAGAAGAAATATGAGGAGGAGGAAGCGCCCAATGAAATAAGGTAAAAAAAAACAAAAACAAACAAAAAACATTTCTTTAAATAGCACATTGGACATAATTGCAAATTTCAGCCTGACAATATTTATAATGTCTAGCAGCTCTATTTCTCTTTGTTAACTTGCATTCATGTCTAGGCTAATTTGCAGGTGTCAGGATGAATTATGCAGGTTTGGAGGATGAGTGAGCATTAACAATGCAAATGACAGCGAGATACACACATCTACACTGCTCTCGCTGAGGTTAAAGAGATACATATGGTTCCAGTGTAGCAGAAGTCACTTTCCCTAGACTTGTTAGCCAGTAGCCTGAAAGGTTTGAAGGTATTTGAGTGTCTTTATATGTTGTTAATACTGATTTTCAAAATACATTTACATACACTGAACAAAATTATTAACGCAACACTTTTGTTTTTGCCCCCATTTTTCATCAGCTGAACTCTCTCAAATATTGTTCACAAATCTGTCTAAATCTGTGTTAGTGAGCACTTCTCCTTTGCCGAGATAATCCATCCATCTGTGTGCTTAGAGAACTGCTCACTAACACAGATTTAGATAGATTTGTGAACAATATTTGAGAGAAATAGGCCTTTTGTGTACATAGAAAAAGTCTTAGATCTTTGAGTTCAGCTCATGAAAAATGGGGGCAAAAACAAAAGTGTTGCATTTATAATTTTGTTCAGTGTAAATAAATTTTAGTGAACGGAATAGTTCACCCAAAATCAATCAAGTCACAAAATCACAAGTGTGCATTGCATTCTTAGCATTCCCGCAAAGGGGCGTTATTACAGGAATTTAGTCGTTTCATGTCAGCTACTGTCCTGGAGGACCAACAGTTTGAAAAAAATTCTTTCTGAGGGAGTGGACATGTTTATAGCTAGCCGTCTGAATAATAACACTTCCAATTTGGCACAGAGATTTGCAGGCCCTTGCATGCTAAGTATACACAACAAGATGAAGCATCTCACAGTCCCTTACGAAACAAAAATATATGGGAATATACTGCAAAATATAATGCGATATATATTACATAATACATTTCCATAAATGGGAAACTAGTGCTTATATTTTTCAATATACTGCAATATATGCATTGACCATGTATAGCTATATATGAATACATATAAAATATTTATAAATGAAGACAAAAATAGCATTACATGTAATATTCACAAAGTTTTATCCTTTATTGTGTACATATGTTGCTCATGTTCCCATACAATTGTGAATGTATGTTCACGCATATACAGTGTATATATACACACACACACACACACGCACACACACACACACACACACACACACACACACACACACACACACACACACACACACACACACACACACACACACACACACACACACACACACACACACACACACACACACACACACACACACACACACATTCACGGAATGAGTTACAACATATATCTAGTTCCCAGCATGCTTTGACTGTTAAAGGAGAGAAAATGTACAAATGAAGTGTTATTTAATGTGTTTTGCTCAATATTATTATAGGAGGGAGGTCTGTTAGTGTTGAATGTTCTATTCTTTTGGAATTTAAAATGATTTCTGGTATGAGTTTTTGGGGTTACCATTGTGCTGAAGAGTAGAGCCTGTGGTTCGGTTGACGATTGGCCGAAGACCAATAATATAATGATGATATTTTAAAAGTAATGGCTGTGCACTCCTTGGCACAGTTAGTCTCTTGCCTAAATACTTTAGTACATGCAGGTGTGCTTGTGCTTTTGTTGACTTCTTTTAGCTTGAAAATATGAAACATTTATAATGCAAATAATTAAAAAATATATATTACATTATATATATGCTCTATTTATGTGTGTTTCTGTTGCATGAGTAAATATATCTGCAATATATTACACATGCAGTACCATATCTGATCACATATACAGTACATCTATATATATACATCTACAGGTCCTTCTCAAAAAATTTGCATATTGTGATAAAGTTCATTATTTTCCATAATGTAATGATAAAAATTAAACTTTCATATATTTTAGATTCATTGCACACCAACTGAAATATTTCAGGTCTTTTATTGTTTTAATACTGATGATTTTGGCATACAGCTCATGAAAACCCAAAATTCCTGTCTCAAATAATTAGCACAAATAAAGCGCTGTGAATTCCGGCTCGCGTACCCCGAAGTGATAAAATAAAACAAAATTCTGTATCAAAATTTATAGGCAAGAAAAGTAGTTTGTTTAGGCTGGGTTGTATGAATTACAAACCTGCGCACATATTTTAAAAAGCACATAACTATAGAATTCTGAATGAGCATGTGAACGCCGTCAGCGTTAATCACAGGTTCGCGTTTAAAGTCTGATCATTTCGACGGAGGTGAATCAATCAAAGTTAACTTTAGCTGGAAGTAACATTATTCAAGAACTGCTATAACGCCAAAACAATCTGTTACCTTAAATTATATGTTTATCTCTGTAAAGCTGCTTTGAAACAATTCATTGTTAAAAGCGCTATATAAATGAAGATGACTTGACTTGACTTGACTAGCATATCATGAAAAGGGTCTCTAAACAAGCTATTAACCTAATCATCTGAATCAACTAATTAACTTTAAACACCTGCAAAAGATTCCTGAGGCTTTTAAAAACTCCCAGCCTGTTTCATTACTCAAAACCGCAATCATGGGTAAGACTGCCGACCTGACTGCTGTCCAGAAGGCCATCATTGACACCCTCAAGCAAGAGGGTAAGACAGAAAGAAATTTCTGAACAAATAGGCTGTTCCCAGAGTGCTGTATCAAGGCACCTCAGTGGGAAGTCTGTGGGAAGGAAAAAGTGTGGCAAAAAACGCTGCACAACGAGAAGAGGTGACCGGACCCTGATGAAGATTGTGGAGAAGGACCGATTCCAGACCTTGGGGGACCTGCGGAAGCAGTGGACTGAGTCTGGAGTAGAAACATCCAGAGCCACCGTGCACAGGCGTGTGCAGGAAATGGGCTACAGGTGCCGCATTCTCCAGGTCAAGCCACTTTTGAACCAGAAACAGCGGCAGAAGCGCCTGACCTGGGCTACAGAGAAGCAGCACTGGACTGTTGCTCAGTTTTGCATGTCATTCGGAAATCAAGGTGCCAGAGTCTGGAGGAAGACTGGGGAGAAGGAAATGCCAAAATGCCTGAAGTCCAGTGTCAAGTACCCACAGTCAGTGATGGTCTGGGGTGCCATGTCAGCTGCTGGTGTTGGTGCACTGTGTTTTATCAAGGGCAGGGTCAATGCAGCTAGCTATCAGGAGATTTTGGAGCACTTCATGCTTCCATCTGCTGAAAAGCTTTATGGAGATGAAGATTTCATTTTTCAGCACGACCTGGCACCTGCTCACAGTGCCAAAACCACTGGTAAATGGTTTGCTGACCATGGTATTACTGTGCTCAATTGGCCTGCCAACTCTCCTGACCTGAACCCCATAGAGAATCTGTGGGATATTGTGAAGAGAAAGTTGAGAGACGCAAGACCCAACACTCTGGATGAGCTTAAGGCCGCTATCGAAGCATCCTGGGCCTCCATAACACCTCAGCAGTGCCACAGGCTGATTGCCTCCATGCCACGCCGCATTGAAGCAGTCATTTCTGCAAAAGGATTCCCGACCAAGTATTGACTATTGAGTGCATAACTGAACATAATTATTTGAAGGTTGACTTTTTTTGTATTAAAAACACTTCTTTTATTGGTCTGATGAAATATGCTATTTTTTTGAGACAGGAATTTGGGGTTTTCATGAGCTGTATGCCAAAATCATCAGTATTAAAACAATAAAAGACCTGAAATATTTCAGTTGGTGTGCAATGAATCTAAAATATATGAAAGTTTAATTTTTATCATTACATTATGGAAAATAATGAACTGAATCACAATATGCTAATTTTTTTAGAAGGACCTGTATATATAATGAAGTGTATTACTTACTATACAATTACATACATTATGATATATTACTAAATATATTACCACATATTTTTCAATATATGAAAAGCGGCAATTCCTTATGTATTATTCAATATATCGTAATATATTAACACAATATATTATTCTGTATGTTTTCAAATATAGTGTTAAACCATTTAATATATTGATCATTCATATATAGGGAAATATATTTTCTTTTCATAAGGGGAGTCTCTCTCTTTATGTTTTAGGGAAGATGCGGAAGCTCCCAAAGCCAAACTGGTGAAGCCGAACTCTCTCTCCTCCTCTCGCTCTGGTAGTTCTCGCTCCGGAGCCTCCTCCACTCAGTCTATGGTGCACAACAGCGCCCCCCGTGGGCCCAGGCCTCGACTGCCCGTGGTGGCTGCCCTTAAAGAAAGCGGGCAGCCCGAAAACTTCCCTTCAGTACCACCGCCGTACAACCACGTGGTCCCCAAACCCCCGGAGCCCAGCAGTAGCCCTAAACCCAGCTCGGCAAAGCTCAGCCCAGGGAACCTGACGAGGATGGGCGCCACACCGGTGATGATCCCCGCGCAAACCAAGGCATTCCAGACTGTGTAGGAATACAAAACACACATAAACACACACACACACAAACAGATAAATACACACACTGCAACAAGCATCAACTCCCACATCTGGTATCAGGAACATTCCCAAAGGATTTCCCATTCCCTGCGGAAAACCCAGGTGGTCAGGCCTTTTGATTCAACATTGGAAAATAAATGCTTTTGTTGTTTTTATGTGCACACTGAAGTGGAAGGAGACCCCTCGTGGAGTGTATGTATTTTTAAAGGGTTTAAAGATGTGAGGACTGTGCCTTGTGTTGTTATGGTGGTTTGAGCAAACAAAAGAGGCAGATATGAGCAGAGATTCAGCTCTGCCTTTACCCAGACAGACAGCCTGTCCACCTGACCACACACTTCCTGTCCTTGCTGGGTTTGAACTGACAGCTACAGAACTGGAGGAGGAATTCACATAAGCGGACTCTTTCCGGCACCTGCTCGTCCGCCCCTACGAGGATTCACATCTGCCACTCATTTCCTCAGCCAATCAGCATTTGCCAGGCAGCCCAGCTGGTATCACACCCCAACAGCCAATGGCAGGTCACCTGCTGGGCGCAGACGCTATGATTGGCCCAGAACGAGGAGAAATCAACACACCATGACATAAACAATGACAGTAAATTGGTTTGTTCCTCATTAGAGCTATAAATATTCCATATGAATAGAAGTATTCCGTATTTAATAGGTATTTATAGGAATTCCATATACATTTCAGTTAAAGTATCTAACGGCATTCGTAACTTGTGTGTGCACAATCCCTTTAAATCATTTACTCCCATTCTTCAGGATAATGAATACAGTATCTTCAGTAATGAGGTTGATTGTCTCAATGGGGGAATGGTTTGGCTCGGCTTTGGCTCCTGGTATTTGCAATTGAAATCAGATGTCTGGTTGGCGCATCCCATTGGATGCAAGTGTGATGAGGTTGGGTCAGGCTTATTCAGTGCTGGTTTGTTCAGGTCTGAAATGTGTAACGATTACGATGAAACCGAACGAGCAGGCCCACACACAATCTGCCTGTGTGGAAAGCACTAGTTCTACACAGATTTCGAACGGCTGGTCAAAGCTCTACATTAGTGGTTCTCAACCTTTTTGACTCGAAGGTCCACCATTATCAAACTAAATTTAAAGATATTTCTGCTGAAATTATGACAAAGCTGCTTGTTTTGAAATGTTTTATTGACATAAACTGGATTCTGACATTTCAAATTTGCATTACGATCCATTTTGTGATTCAAGAAGATCCAAGATTCTTCAAAAACAAATATGATCTCCAATAAACCCAATAGTTATTTAAAGGGAAAAAGTTCAATTTCAGTTTACATTCTTTGTGTGTGTGTGTGTTTAGGTTAGATTACGTTTTTAAATGCATCTTTTGGAGGTTTGCTGAGGCCACTGCTCTACATTACCGTTAATATTTGTATTTTTTTATATATTAAATATTATGGCTAATTTGCTAATGCTTTCCATCTACCAATAAGAATGTAGTGCTTTCTGCTCAGTTTAAGACATTTGATCATGTTTAAATAGTTTTCTTTAACAAATGTGGTGGGAAAAGTCTGCAGATTCCATCTGGGCCTGCACGAATGAGCTTTGAATGTGTTGTATAGCTGGCTATTTTGTGCTTTTCTCCTCTTTTCAACCATTTATTTTTAAGATTAATTCGATTTTTTGCTATTTTAGACACATCATTGTAAGCAGTAGGTTAGAAGCTTTAAATTCTTGAATGCAGATTTATATATATTAATCATATTTGTATCCTAGTTGTGTTCTGGTTACTCTAATGCCATTGAAAATATATTTTCTCTGTTTTTCAGTTGTTTTCCCTTCTTATATTTCAACGTTTGTTGAATTCTAGTGCTCAGAGAGGCATTCATACCCAGAATCAGTTGCAAAAAATGTGCTTTTTGAGTTGCCATTAGTAAACAGCAGGAGGCCATAACATGAATTCCTCCCCTCTAGTTTTTTACGTCTTCAGAAATGAATTAGACGGACGAACAAGATGTCAGAAAATATTCAAAGTGACAGGTCACCCTTAAGGAGCACAATGTCTTCTTGCCGGATAACCAGGGAATAACCGTCTCTGCATTGAACAAGACTTAGATGTCAATGCTCTGAGAGGTAAGGGAACCAAAGGCTGACCTTATTTATCTAAATCCAATCCTTCACAACTCTTAAGGCCAATGCAAAATAACTCCGAATGTGCACCCAGTTCAATTGATTTAGCTTTAACCAACAACTCGGTCGATTCCCCGGCTTTGAAGTCTCTTTCCACGCACGGGGAACGTGAGGAAATAAAGTAATGTTAGTCAAAGTACTTCCTCGTAACCCGCTGTTCCTGTACGGCTGAGTCTGCTGTTGATGCTGAGACGCATGGTTCAGTCGAGTTTGTGTTCGGTCAGTTACGGCTGAACAGTTTGAATGCTGAGCTCTAATGTTAAACACCCTGCATACAATTGCTTGAGAGAATGTGCATCTAAACACGATTGGCAATGGACCTGCATGACAACGATAGCTAGAGAAAGGCAAGTATTTTGGCTCAGTGCTAATATCAGTACATTATATACTAAGAATCGCATTATAAAAAAGGATTTTGGTTAAAATGTTACTAATGTAAATACTTTTTGTATTTATACGTCAACTTTCATTATACCCAATAAACATGGAATGAACTCATTCTTGTCGATGACTTTGCACTTCAACAGCTGTAGGCTACTCTATACAGTAGTTTTGTTTGGTCAGTCTGGTGTTTTGACTGCATGAGTAAGGAAACCACGAGCCATTTCCCTCTGTCGTTCAGAATTATTATTATTTTTAAACATTACTGGCTATTGATTGATTGGAAAAATGACCTTGTACATATTTCCTTTCATTTCAAATGTATATTTGTACAGTATCTTAATGATTTTCCTTTGGTTTGTAATAAAGCATTAAATGGCAAGCCAATGAAAACAGTGTCATTTTCTGTCTCAGGAGATTTCCTTTCTCAAACGCCTTTTGTCTTTGTGGATTAAAATTAAACTCAAATCAAATCTAAAGATATCCAAACAGTGCCTAAAATGAACTTTTTTTCCACACCTGCCAATGGCCGGTGACTTAAAGGAGTAGTTCACTTTCAAATGAAAATTAGCCCATGATTTACTCACCCTCAAGCCATCCTAGGTGTATGTGACTTTCTTCTTTCAGACGAATACAATCAGAGTTATATTAAAAAATATCCTGGCTCTTAACAAGGTTTATAATGGCAGTGGTTCGCAACCAACAGATTTAAGCTAAAAAAACGTGCATCCATCCATCATAAATGAACTCCAAACGGCTCCAGGGGGTTAATAAAGGCCCTCTGAAGCAAAACGACGAGTTTGTGTCCGGCCAAACGAACATACGGATTCTGAAAGTGTAAAGCGCAACTTATGCGAGTAATGCGACGTATCCTATTGCTGATATTTACACGCACTATACGCTATTTCTGACGTCATACATTTCTTAAGTTGCGCAAGTACTGCGTTTGGCCGGAAGCTAGAATTTTACTTTGTAACGTGTTAAATATGAATATTTTTCTTACACAAACTAATCGTTTTGCTTCAGAAGGCCTTTATTAGGCTAACCCACAGGAGCCGTTTGGAGTTAGTTTATGACGGATGGATGCACGTTTTTGAGCTTCAATCTGTTGGTTGCGAACCACTGCCATTATAAAACTTGGAAGAGCCAGGATATTTTTTTTATATAACTCCGATTGTATTTTTCTGAGAGAAGAAAGTCATATTGCCTACACCTAGGCTTGAGGGTGAGTAAATCATGGGCTAATTTTCAATTTAAAGTGAACTAATCCTTTAAGAAAATTTCCCGGCCATAAAATTATTTTTGCAAAAACAGTTATGACACCAAAATGTTAGATACCAGTGAAAATTCACATTTTTAGATACAGAAATGTAATAAAGTAATCAAATGTAAAATAACACTGCATAGTCTTCACTGTATAAATTAAGCAGAGATGAATCCCTATTAAAGTTACAAAAGTTATTCAGTCAATCAAAGAGCAATGCGTGATTTTGTTGTTTGATTAACATTAAAAACACAGATGGCAGCAGAATCATTAGGATGCTGTCACTTTAATGCCCTGAATGTAAGGATCCTATGAAACACATGCGTTATCTTTCTCAACTGTTTACGTTCCCTTAGACATAACCGACTATGTTTGCCAGACACTGGCATTTTTTGACATAATTTTGTATGAATTTGTCCATTCAAGCGAAAGAAGACCTAAACGGAGCTTAATTCAGTATTTGCGTGCTGTCTGAGACAGCTTTTCTGGACGTGCGTTATGGATGTTTGCACACAGAGTAATGCTTGAATATTTAAATTGGCAAGGCTTTAACATTCGTGACGATGCAGCACTGCCTGTTAACTGTCGCGAGCGCCGTTCACGTTTGTTGAAGTTCAGGTTCTCACAACATTGCATTGTTAGAATTCATATAAATGTTACAGGCTAACTGGGGATTGTCACCGTTTTATATAGGCCTACTCGCCAACACCGATTTTAGCCTAGGCTACTTGCATTTTTGGCAATTGGCAAGTACCATATTTTAGGCCCTGTATACAAACATGGCCCTTGAAATGTTATTTAAGGATACATTTATATCCTGTGATGAAAGCCATCCATCTGATGTGTTCCTGCTCAAGAAAAGTTGAGAGTCAAGTGAGTTTGAACCAAGTTTTTAGAGTTATCCTGTGTCTTATGGGCTAAGAAAGAGAAAAAGAAGAAGAAAAGAAGTTCAATTATTCATTCCTTAATCCCTCCTTTGTGGTGTAATTGTTCTCAGTCTCATTGTGATTCAGCCATGTTTCATCAGTATGCACTCCGACAAATCATTAACAGAGCCTGTTAGCACCTCACGGTCTGCTATAAGGCTAAGCTCTGCACAGAAGACTGACCCAAATTTCCTGTACAAAAAAAAAAATATATATATTTATATAGGCCTAATCCCTTATTTTCCACTCGTTCACAGCTGTAATTCTGAAATATATCACATCCATTTCTGTCCTATTTTTTAGTAACAATAAAATGATCTCGTAAAGAGTTTTAGGATGCCTGATCACAGAGTTAGTGCAATTGTGCCCTCTACTGGTCAAAGTGCGGCTTTAACTGCTCTTGGATGAAAATCAACAGTATAAAATAGGGACGTGAGAAGGAAAGGCCCTTTATATTTAGTCTAATGGCCTATATCAAAGTTCAATGACTTTAGTGTTTTTTTTATTTTGTTCAGGAAAAGCCTATGAGTTCAGAATGTGAATTTTGTGGATATTAGTCCATGCCTATGGGTTGAAGCAGTATTATCAAACTCCTTTAGCAGACTAAGATTTTCAGTCTTGGAAGATTTCTATTTGGAAAATGGCTCGAAATATTGACACCTACCACTAGTGAATGGCTTACGACTGAATCCATTCCTGAGTCTTCCCCGTTTATAGGGTAGCTAATCGAACTTATTAGTTTAGAACCAGCTAAGATTCCAGAATCTGATTTTTTTTCTAGACTGACAACCTCCAAGTCAGCTCAAGTGTGGATAGAGTTGGAAGTCCGACTCATTTCCAACAATTCGTTTAAAAGATTTGTTCAAAGAACCGGTTCAAAATATTTTACGTCATCATAGGTGTTTATTGAGCTGTAATTTCAAGTGCAACTTGCAACCATGATTCAGCTCATAAAATAAGGTAGAACATAATTTTTGCATTGAACTATGCTATAATTCCTTTACTAATTTTCATTTCTTGGCTGAAAAAGTTCAAAAGTTCAGAGCGTAAAGCATGCTGTTTAATATCTAAAAAACGACTCTGGTTAATATGACTGTTGATAAAACTAGCATTTCGTGAACATATTTCAAGTAGCTTACGTTTTATTAAAGTAAGTTGCAAACTCAATGATTTTTTTTATCAGTTCACGTCACGATCAGTTGGATAAATAATCAAACATCCGAAAGAGACGCCGAACGGTTGTGTGAACCGGTTCAACCGATTCATTGAAAAGATCCGAATTACAACAACGATTCGTTCACGAATCGGACAACGCTTTAAAGCGCTGAGACTTTATGGAACAAAATAATGTTGAGCGTATATGGAAAAAGATAATGCAATTAGGATTATCATGTTCGTGTCACTCAGAACTCTTCAAATAAGACGCACTTATTTACAATTCAGCATGATTTCGTACGATTACGTGAGGTGTCACTTCTTGAAATCACAAATCATTCGAATCAGTTCGCCAGTTTCTCTGTCCCTGCAGTCCAGCCTCATGTCCAGATATGCAAACAGCACCTCCTGTCCTCATTGCGTCCTGAGGCGAACTTTACTTCTCACGGGAGGTTAGAAGCTGTTTACATGAGCAGTCGAGGAAAATGGCTTGTACAGTTGGTCAGATCATACCGCAGCTAAATGTGGAGGAAGCGGCGGAGGACGGAAGCCCGTCCGGGAACATCTCCCCAGCTAACAAAATTATGTTCTAAGAACGTTGTGGGAACGTTGGTTTGAAATGTTCTAAAAACGTTGAAATGTCCAGTTTGCTTAACGTTGCTGGAACGGTATCTTAATGTTAGCAAAACGTTGCTGGAACGTTAGCATAATGTTGCTGGAACGTTATCTTAAGGTTAGCGTAACATTGCTGGAACAGTATCTTAATGTTAGCAAAACGTTGCTGGAACGTTAGCATGATGTTGCTGGAACGTTATCTTAAGGTTAACATAACGTTGCTGGAACGTTAGCATAACGTTGCTGGAACGTTAGCATAACGTTGCTGGAACATTATTTTAAAGTTTGCATAACGTTGCTGGAACGTTAGCACAACATTGCTGAAACATTCTTAAGGTTAGCATAACGTTGCTGGAACAGTATCTTAATGTTAGCAAAACGTTGTTGGAACGTTATCTTAAGGTTAGCATAACGTTGCTGGAACATTATTTTAAAGTTTGCATAACGTTGCTGGAACGTTAGCAAGCACAACATTGCTGAAACATTCTTAAGGTTAGCATAACGTTCATGGAACAGTATCTTAATGTTAGCAAAACGTTGTTGGAACGTTATCTTAAGGTTAGCAAAACGTTCATGGAACAGTATCTTAAGGTTAGCAAAACGTTGTTGGAATGTTATCTTAAGGTTAGCATAACGTTCATGGAACAGTATCTTAAGGTTAGCAAAACGTTGTTGGAACGTTATCTTAAGGTTAGCAAAACGTTCATGGAACGTTATCTTAAGGTTAGCATAACGTTCATGGAACATTATCTTAACATTGCTGGAACATTGACATAGCGTTGCTGGAACATTATCTTAAGGTAAGCATAACGTTCCTGCAGCGTTCTTTCCCCAAAAATGTTATTAACAATACAACAATCAAAGAACATTGAAATGTCCACTTTCTTTCATGTTAAAATTACATTTTAAGGTTAGAAAAAAAATTCTGCACCATTCGTTCAACTTAATTTTTTTTATTAACACAACAATGTGAATTATAAGCACACACTTTTACAGCACATCAAAAAGTAGAACATTTCATATGATTATCATACATTTTAAACGCTACATTATAGCTTAAAAAAACAACAACAAATATTTTCATATAAACATTTAAATGAAATGAAAACCGTTTTTAAGGGTTAGTTCACCCAAAAATTCTGTCAGTAATTACTCACCCTCATGTTATTCCAACCCCGTAAGACTTTCGTTCATCTTCAGAACACAAATTAAGATATTTTTGATGAAATCTGAAAGCTGGCTCACTCCTCCGTAGGCTTCTAGGCAATTTCATTCTGGCGAATTTATCAAGCGACGACAATCATTTTTGTGCACAAAAAATAAAAATAAAAAAATAACAACATTATTCAACTATTCCTTTTCTTCCGTATGGGCCTCTGAGTGACTTCACTAGTGCTGGGAGAAAAAAATAGATTCACCTAGGTATCACGTTTTTTTTCTTCTTCTTTTTTCAATTTTAAAATTTATTTTTTTATTATTATTAAAGAATCGATATTAATTCAAATTAAATTTATTTTTGTCCTTGCTTATAGACGAGGTTGACCAAAGTAAGTCACTTTCGTTCCAACAGAGAATGAAATGTGTCGTTATCTTTGAGTAACGTAATATCCCTTTCAAGAGGACGCGTGAAAGCGACGTGAGATTGAATGCATTGAAAAGCCCTTGCGCTACTCATATACAGAGAGATAATACAATAGAGCTGCACGATTCATCTTTAAAAAACTTGATCTCGATTCAATCACCCACGCGATTTGTTTCCATTTCGTCTGTCTATTAAACCTTTGACAAAATCATATCGCAACTTTTAAAGCTGTGCTGACCCAGAGACGTCATGAAACAGCTTCACAAACTGTCTTTTCAACCTAATAGTATCATTATTTCTGTAATACAATAGTTCAAATTATCATAGAAGTTATGGATATGGCCAAAAAAAATTATCACAAACGATATTTTTTTTTATATCAGTCGATATCGATAATTATCACGATAAATGTCAAATCTTTATTTCTTTCAAGTTTGAAGGCAGAATTTTGCTCCTAAGTGAAAGTTGTATAAACCAGAGCGTTGTGGTTTTAAAAATCTGAGGTAGAACATTCAAACATTTGTCATTTTTCCTTAACAAAATAAATATCTGAAAAGAAAAATATTTCTTCAGCACAGTTTGCAGTGCAGGCTGCAATATTCAAATTACATGTTTTGTCTCGAAATGCATATTTGACAGTGAGTTGACAGTAAATCTACATCCTAACTCAAGCTAATACGACTATGTTAAATTTATGTTCATTAACAAAAACAGTAACATGTTTGTTTGTTTTTTATTTAAGGACCACATTTTTATTTGGTAAAATGTAATATTCTGACTGTTTGAGTTTTATTAAAATTAACCATTGGTCATCCAGTATCGTGCATTTAGATCATGATAACCACAGATAAAGCCAGGTACAGCCTATAGCACCTCACTATCATGGCAAAATGTAACTTTATGGTTTCTATGGTATTTGTATGAAAAACAGTAGCCTAACAGTTAAATACATTATTAAATACTGTAATTATATTCCATTAGTCATTTAATACATTGTCTACATTAATAATATTATACAATTCAATATGTATATCCCACATTTCATGGTGCAGTTAATATTACTAGGCTAACCTTACAGTAAATCCATGCTAGGCTAAATGGATTCAGTTTCAATTCAGATTCTGACTATATCGTTGCGCACAGTGTTTCTCCTGTTTGTCAGCGGTGTTTCATCTGCCTTTAAACTGATTTAAACTGGACATTTGTGTTCTTCGCTGAATTCAAGTGTTTCTCACTGGATCTCTTGAGCGAGACGATCGGAGTAAACACGTCTGCTCTAGTGAGCTTGCGCTGCCATTTGGACTTTGAGCCGAGCGGATAAACGGTCCGTGTGGCGCGCGGTTCAAATGAGTTTCGTTCCGCTTTTGGCGCATACACATTATCGAACATTTATCGACCTCTTGATATCGTTTTATCGAGAAAAATTATATCACGATAATTATTGTTATCGTTTTATCACCCAGCCCTAATAGAAGTACTAGGATAAAAGTTTAAATTTAAAAAATATAAACACTGATGTCTATGATAGCGATCAAAATAGAGTAAAGCCCCAATCACACCTAATGTTTTTCCGGTCCGAAAACGCGAGGCGACAGCACTGACCCAATCAAACAGAACGAGCAGTGAACTGCATTTTTTGTTGGTAGGCAAACACAGAAACAGCTGTCCTGTCATTCAAGTAAACGTCAAATCAGCCTTTTATTAACTTTGTTTACTTTCTGTTAACATTGTGGTAGTTATGATTTGTGAAGTCGTTAAGCTCCTGGTAACCCCCGAGAGCACCACAAGTTTATCCTCCATCATCGCACTCTCCGGCGTTCAAAGCAACAGTAGCTTTCAAAACTACAACGGAAGACCCGCCTCTCCATTCATTCGATTGGACAGTGGAAAAAAAACAGAGGACAGCGCATTTACTGCTCTAAGTTGATTTTTTTTTAACTCCAAAAACGTGAGGCGCAACCGGCGGTTAAACGCGAGGCGCCTGGGGTGTATAAACAGCGTACAGAACGCGCACTGCCATAGGGAATCAATTGAAAAAAGGCGCCTCTCACTGCCAAAAACGCATTTAGGTGTGATCGGCCCCTAAACCAGCTTAAAATAACGCATAAAATAATTATCGATTACATTGTTTAACAAGTGACTTACAAAATGTATTTATTGAATCATTTATTTAAGAGAATGTAGTACTATCGTATGATGCTTCTGAAATAAGTCAGAGAGATGTGATGAATTGTTTTTGTAAATATGACTCATCTTATACATCATGTAGCCTGTACAGTCTGTATAAGTGTATGATTTAACTTTTTCTGATGGTCTAGTGTTAAAAATAAAATAAAAATCGCAATATCGAATCGCAATCCTAAAAAAAATCCTAATATCAGCAGTATCAGCACCCAAGTATCGTGATAGTATTGAATCGGGAGATAGGTGTATCGTCCCAGCCCTAGAGTTCACGAGACAGCGAGAACTGAGAAGATGACGTAGATGGGTCTCGATGTAGTGCGGCAATTTTGTGAACTCACTCAGAGGCCCACACATAAGAAAATTAATAGTTGAATAAAGTTGTTATTTTTGCATACAAAAATTATTGTCGTCGCTTGATAAACTTAAGATTGAGCCACTGTAGTCACTTGTGGCGCTTTTCCACTGCATGGTACGGCACGGCACGCTTTGGCGCTTTTCCACTGCATGGTACGGCTCGCTTTAAATGGTACCACCTCTGTTGAGGTTCCAAGCATACTGTACCGATACTAAAATGTGACGTGAAAACACTGCAGATCACTGATTGGTCAGACAGAATCGTCACTACCAGCGTCATTGTATTTGCGAGACATCAAACCCGCTAGATTTAAATAGCCAGTAAGGGCCGTTTCACACCGCAAGCGTGAGCGGTGCGTGAGCAGCGCGTATTTTTTTCGGCGTGCATGTTAATCAATGAGTGCATTCACACCGGGAGCAGGAGCGTCGCGTGAGCGTCAAGCAGGAGCGGCGCGTGAGCAGCAGTGAAGCGGGGGTTTCGGCGCCAAGTCTATTTTTGCTGCGCTGCTGACGCTCAATTAAAGTGAAAGCTCACTTTTGATGGACAAAATAAATATGACTTCACACAAAAAGTGCCCGAAATGCACATAATAATTTTTAGTGAGTTTAAACAAGAACTGGAGTAGGCAAAAAAAGAAAATGAAGACTCAAAAATATTTATAGAAGATTAGGCTACCCATTTAAATTTGTTTTGCATTATTCAGTTTGTATGAAAGCATGGTGTATTATAAAAAACTAAACTAAAGTAAACTAGCCAGAAAATATTATATATAAACTTTCTTTTAGTTTATGTAATACACAGACAGCTACATAGGCTGGCACAATAACCCAAATCAAACAAGAGTGTGCGTTTTATTTGCTTGTTTTTATCCGTGGAGTTTGCAGTCTTTGTAAACATATCGAAAGTATGACTGAAACGACAAGATTGGGGCACAAGATTGTGTTGTTTTGTTGTTTACCATTTAAATATGCGAATGTTGTACACCTCCCCATAACAAACTTTCAAGACTATCAATTTTATAAATGACCAACTTCTAAAAACAAATTTATAGTTCTTTGTAAAGAATTGCTCGCTTATATATGTAGCTTTGGAGCCGCTGCAGTGACACTGTACAGACGCGTCCAGTGTGAATACTCTCGCGCGTCTGCAGCTGCAGTGACGATGTAGTTACGCTGACGCGCTGCTCAAGCGCCGCTCACGCTTGCGGTGTGAAACGGCCGTAACAGTCACCGCTGTAGCACCTGTTTTAAAACTACTTGCTTGAAGAAAAAAGAAAGAAAAAAAACTTCCAAAAAATAAATAGCTGAATAGTGTTCAGTGGACGAAGTGCAGATGTTCATCTCGTTGGTTGCCGAGGAGCGGATAAACTATAAACGATCAGTCTTTATAATCCCACCCACTTTGAAGTGGTACTAACTGCAGTGGAAAAGCAAACCGAGCTAAAGCGAGCCATGCCGAGCCGAACCGTATCATGCAGTGGAAAAGCGCCATTGGACTATTTTAACAATGTCTTTACTAACTTCCTGGGCTGGCAGAATGAAATTGCCTAGAAAAATATCTTACCGTAATTTGTGTTCTGAAGATGAATGGAAGTCTTTGGAACAACATGAGGGTGTATACTTACTGACAAAATATTAATTTTTGGGTGAACTAACCCTTAAATATAAGTAGTGTGGGGGTGCCAAACTAGCACTGTGGTCCAGTCTCTTCATGCCCCGTCTGTAAAGTGAACAGATTGACTGATGTTACTAATGGTGATTTATTATTTCATAAACATTTAATAATAACAGTGTGGCTACTCCATAAATGTTAACCCTTAAGTTATTTAGGCTGTGCTTTGAGTACTATAAATATTAAACCACACAATATTAAAATGTAGCTTACAAAGGTCAAGTCAAGTCAAGTCATCTTCATTTATATAGCGCTTTTAACAATGGAGATTGTTTCAATGGAGAAAGGTTATACAATGGAAAGGTTCAATAACACATTGTAAAGGATTAGCTAACGTTACACCTGAAAATTAAAACTTCCATCAAAAAAAAAAAAGTAGCTTGACGAGGAATATACATTTTTTGTAGTAAGGTTATTCATCTGTGTGTAACGTATGTGTGTGCGGCTGTATGCTTAACGTCAAATTAAAAGAGCATATTCATATAAAACGTTGATTCAACTGACTTGAAACTAACGTTAACTTAACGTTACCTGTGAATTAAGCGGTTGCGTGACATTCATGTTAATACTAGGCATAAAGGGCATTTAAAACCTTTACAAAACCTCGAATCAACATTAAAAGCCTAAAGCCTAAACTTACAGCTAAAGTCTAGTCAACCTAACGTCACCTCTAAGTTAGTTAACTTACCGTTAGCCTAACAGTTGAGATGCTAACGGACGTTTCCCGAAGACACTAAACCATTTCTATAAAGTAAATATTCAACGGAAGCGTGTTATTTCCATGAAAGAATGTGTCTGAAACATTTTTATGTACTATTTGTGTAATTTTGGGGACTAAACTTACCTGAAATTAGCGAAACCAACAGTGAGAGACGGAGTTGCTGCTTGTCGTCAGTTGAGCCAAAGTTGAGCTCCCGCCCGTTTCCATGGTAACTCCAGTTCAAATGTTCAAATGCAACTCGAATGTTCAGTGCGCGCGCATATTAAAAAATGTAGAAGTCACGCTGCATTTAAAGAAGATTTGATCGAGGGAATTATTTGATAATCAGATAAAATATCCTGAAATGTGAGGTTAACATTATTAAGCTCATGGCCATCACCAAACTGTAAACGGAATGAGAATATGAAGCATTGAGTGTAAAACAATGTTTACCACAAAGTCATTTATATAATAGGTTATAATAGGCTATAATATTATATAGCTTTATATAAATGGTTAACGTGGTGTAGAAATAAAATTGCAAAAAACATTTATTAAAAACTAAACATGATTTAAGGCATGGATATATTTTAAGAAAATACACAATATGTACACACATTTACAGATGTAACATGAGGAACAATTTAAAAGATTTATGTTCAATGTATTTTTGAAATAATATATTTTCAAAATGTATTTCAATATATTTAACAGTGCTTCACATAATGTGAATAGCATATCTATAAATTACAGAAAGGTCTGTCTGTCTGTCTCTGTCTGTTAACCACACATCTCTCGAACCGTTTGTCCAATGGATTTCAAACTTGACAGGTTTCTTGCTACGGGCATGAGTAAGTGCAGTGTCAAGTTTGACATTGTTTGGATTAGAAATGCAAAAGATATCGTTAAAAATAAACATTCTGACAAAAACTATGTGTATGTCATTATGTCAGTATCTGTATTTGCTTATACCATGCACAAATAAAAATGTCACTGAACTTTTACTGTGTAATTGTAACAATGAGCACTCAAACACACCAAACCAACAATTACTAAAAACACAATCAACAACTGATTTTGCACGGGCACTTTGCCATCATTTGTAGTAACCAATTCACACACTGTTTGCTCAAGCGTTTTCTCAGAGTTCACTGTATAGCTGCTCCCTGAATCGTCGCGCTTATTCATTTGTGGATGTTAACTGAATCTGTAAGTCAGCTATGCTGTTTACTTCTGAATATTATCTTTCATTCTGGTGCGCTTAACGTTATCGCTACTGTGTAATAGTAGCTTTTAATTGTTAATGCTATTAACCAACAAAACATATTCAATGCATTCACAGGCATCATTTTTAGTAGCCTATTCACAAACAGTTTTTGCTCAAGCGTAGCGTTTTCTCGGAGTTCACTGTGTAGCTGCTCCCTGCATCGTGTAGTTCAATTTTCCACATTTATTTTATGTCATTATTTCAGGATCAGTATTTGCTTTCTACACAATTAAAAATCTCACTGAACTTCTGCTGTGTAATTGTAACAATGAGCACTCAAACACACCAAAACAACAATTACTAAAAACACACACAAAAACTGATCTTGCACCGGCATTTTGCACTAGTTAATATTAATTTATTAATAGGCTATATAAGTGCTGGTTTATTGGGGTGGTGTTATAAACTATTGTGATGTTTAAAATGTTTATATGGATATAGGCCTAGTCATATTATACAAATCTAGTGATTGTAAACTAATGTTAAGAAGCGCACATTTGTTAATTCACGAGTTCACATCTACATATAATTATTATGGTAAAGGTTATGCGTACTTGGCGTGCTGTCCGGGTGGAGGGCTCTGAGCTCGGAATTTCTGCCCGAACCCAGAGTACTCCCCCCGTTGGTAAGAGTAGATGGAACTAGAGATGGAACTAAAAGTGAGGAGATGGGGTGGAGGTGG
The DNA here is from genome assembly GCF_029890125.1 of Rhinichthys klamathensis goyatoka. Lineage (NCBI taxonomy): Eukaryota > Metazoa > Chordata > Actinopteri > Cypriniformes > Leuciscidae > Rhinichthys > Rhinichthys klamathensis. Next base: position 1,523,040 of record NW_026606577.1, on the reverse strand, counting down.
GAAGCTGATAAACTGTCAAGGAACAGAGGAGGGTTCTGCTGTTATTTATCTTGTCCTGAGTTGATTACTGATTGATCTCCACTTGTGCTGATTGGGTTAATTATCCCGAACCTTGTTAATAAAACATCATCAAGTGTACTTAACATTATGAGAATGTTCAGCAAATAACATGTTCCCAGAACGTTTTATGATAGCCTAAATATAACATTCAGAAAATACTAATAACATTATAAGTATGTTCTGAGAATGTTGTTCTAATAACGTTTTCTATCAACGTTATGAAAATGTTCATCAATCACAAATAACGTAATAAAGACGTTCCAAGAACATTGTTCTAAGAACGTTTTCTATCAACATTATGAGAACTTTCATCAACCACAAATAACGTCATAGAGACGTTCCAAGAACATTGTTCTAAGAACGTTTTCTATCAACGTTATGAGAACTTTCATCAATCACAAATAACGTCATAGAGACGTTCCAAGAACATTGTTCTAAGAACGTTTTCTATCAACGTTATGAGAACTTTCATCAATCACAAATAACGTCATAGAGACGTTCCAAGAACATTGTTCTAAGAACGTTTTCTATCAACGTTATGAGAACTTTCATCAATCACAAATAACGTCATAGAGACGTTCCAAGAACATTGTTCTAAGAACGTTTTCTATCAACGTAATGAGAACGTTCATCAATCACAAATAACGTCATAAAGACGTTCCAAGAACATTGTTCTAAGAACGTTTTCTATCAACATTATGAGAACTTTCATCAACAACAAATAAAGTCATAGAGACGTTCCAAGAACATTGTTCTAAGAACGTTTTCTATCAACGTTATGAGAACTTTCATCTATCACAAATAACGTCATAGAGACGTTCCAAGAACATTGTTCTAAGAACGTTTTCTATCAACGTAATGAGAACGTTCATCAATCACAAATAACGTCATAAAGACGTTCCAAGAACATTGTTCTAAGAACGTTTTCTATCAACGTTATAGAGAACTTTCATCAACCACAAATAACGTCATAAAGACGTTCCAAAAACATTGTTCTAAGAATGTTTTCTATCAACGTTATGAGAACTTTCATCAACCACAAATAACGTCATAGAGACGTTCCAAGAACATTGTTCTAAGAACGTTTTCTATCAACGTTATGAGAACTTTCATCAACCACAAATAACGTTATAAAGACGTTCCAAGAACATTGTTCTAAGAACGTTTTCCATCAACGTTATGAGAACTTTCATCAATCACAAATAACGTTATAAAGACGTTCCAAGAACATTGTTCTAAGAACGTTTTCTATCAACGTAATGAGAACGTTCATCAATCAAAAATAACGTCATAAAGACGTTCCAAGAACATTGTTCTAAGAACGTTTTCTATCAACGTAATGAGAACGTTCATCAATCACAAATAACGTTATAAAGACGTTCCAAAAGCATTGTTCTAAGAACGTTTTCTATCAACGTAATGAGAACTTTCATCAATCACAAATAACGTCATAAAGACGTTCCAAGAACATTGTTCTAAGAACGTTTTCTATCAACGTAATGAGAACGTTCATCAATCACAAATAACGTCATAAAGACGTTCCAAGAACATTGTTCTAAAAACGTTTTCTATCAACGTTATGAGAACTTTCATCAATCACAAATAACGTCATAAAGACGTTCCAAGAACATTGTTCTAAAAACGTTTTCTATCAACGTAATGAGAACTTTCATCAATCATAAATAACATTATAAAGACGTTCCAAGAACATTGTTCTAAGAACGTTTTCTATCAACGTAATGAGAACGTTCATCAATCACAAAAAACGTCATAAAGACGTTCCAAGAACATTGTTCTAAGAACGTTTTCTATCAACGTAATGAGAACGTTCATCAATCACAAAAAACGTCATAAAGACGTTCCAAGAACATTGTTCTAAGAACGTTTTCTCTCAACGTTACAAGAACGTTAATAACGTTATATGAACGTTCCGAAAACATTATTTTAATAACGTTTTGTACTAACATTTACACAACTTTTAAAGAACGTTAGTGAATGTTCTGGGAACGTTCCCTGTTAGCTGGGTCCACCCGGCGAAGCAAAACCTCCTTCTCCCCGTTCAGCTCGCGGAAACATCACAGGTAAGACCGTCTCGAATTCAGCGCGATGTTCAATATACAATCAGTCAATTTGTCACATTAAGGTTGATTTTGGAACAAACGAGCAGCTGTGTTGAAGTCGCAGAGGTCTTGTCTTAGTTTAGACAAATGTCAGTCATTTTGAAAAGTGTTAGTCATGTTGACGTCTGAGCTCCACAGGACATTTATCTAATGTGTCTGAAACTACAAAGTTCAATGACTTGTGTTTAAACCCCTCAAACATACGCCATCTATTTCACACATCTTTCATTTATTTCTGAACACACACAGAAAAAAAAAGGAGAAAAATAAGCCTCTTAATTGATTTTTTTCCCGCTGTCATCTTTGAAGTCATTTCAATCTCTGCAGCTTTATTAAATCTGCATGGTGTCCAGACGTTCTGTGCTTGCAGAAGAGCAAGCAATCTGCTGGAAGTAAGTAGATTGCGAGCAATTACAGCAAATGCTCCAGAGGACTGCCAAAACCTCATTAGCTGACTATTTCATTAAATGCTTTTAGTAGATCTGTAAATAAACATGCGCTAAGCAGGTATTTTTCAGCCTAGTTTGGGGTCGAGGATGACCTCTGGTAACTGTCCATGAAACAGATTTGGAGGTTTACAGCCAAAGGGAATGTGTGAAACTGTGCCGATTTCAAGCACAAAGACAGGCAGCGTGTAGGGATTGATTTGCCATTGAACTGGTGTATTTAGAGGTCACTGCAGATGGAACTAGAGCTGCAGTGTTTTCCGAGGCAGATGCAGATATCAGATATGTCTGAAATCAGTCCATCTGACCTTCACTGTGAGTTTGTGGGCTTGCATGGATGCTGAGATCATCCTGAAGGCCTCCGTATATTGTTAACCTTCATGCACACTTGCATATAACTTATTGAATATTTGACTGAAATGTATAGTGTAGGGTTCAACGTGTGATTTTTATGCATATATATATATGTGTGTGTAAATGAACCCCGCCTCCACTCACTCACACCAGCTCAGAGACCCACTCGGGCCAACTTTTACTCAAGTAGCCTAATGTAGTAAACACTGCACAAAGGTATCACTCTTTACAATGTCAGACACATAACGGTAATACATATGATTAGCCTTTTGCTTGAGTATGTTATCAAACAGCTAATAATGTGTTGCTAATGTTAATTGGATTTCAAACCGCATTTTTGAGACTGTCTTTGGTTCACTGCAGTTACTCGAGCAATGGTGTTGACTTATGAATTTGCACATGGTTAGTCTGACAGCATTATTAAAAACAACATATAGACATATAAACATCATTACAACATGATTTTCAACACAGGTGGTCTTTAATTACATACTTTGAAAAAATTGCTTAAATGGTGCTTGAATTATTTTTAGCTTCTTAGCATGTTCATCCTTTTGTGACAAAGCCATTGCAAAAGGACCTTTTTCCTGAGATTCTTTTAGCCGATTTTTAAGATTTGTGTTGGTTTTCACTGTATCCCGACAGCGGTTGAATCCTCAGCTAAGTGAGATTAGGTAAGGTGATCAGAGCTCACAGAATGGAAGTCACATGGTTTAGTGACACATTTTTGTCCTTGTACTATATCATGGCCTATACATTTTGTACACGCTGCTGGCTCAGAGCTGAAAGAGCTAACCGGAGTAGCAGATATCAACTCTTTTGTTTGCTTGATTACCCACATTATATACCGAACAAAACTGCAGTATAGCAAATAGTTGAAGTCATCATCATTCAGAGGCATTGCTAAATCAAATGATGAATTCACTGGGATATAGCATGTAGTTTTACTCAGCTCATGCAGTTCTTGTAACCTTCTCATTAAAGCCTGTATTCATTTATTTCTTCTGCTGAACACACAAAAAAAGATATTTTGAAGAATGTTGGTAACCAGACAGTTGACAGTAGCCATTGACCTCCATAGTATTTTTTTCCTACTATGAAAGTCAATGGCTACCGTCAACTGTTTTATTTAGTAGAAGAAAGAAACTCATACAGGTTTGGAATAAGTGAGTAAGTGATGACAAAATGTTTATTTGTGGGTAAACTATCCCTTTTAAGGTTGCCAGGAACTCAAGGACAGGATGCTTTGTTCAAAGCGTGACGTAACGTTAGCTTCAAGACGTTTCCTTGGCTTCACTCCAGAGAATCTTTCTCAAGGCTGATGCATTAGAAGATTTTTTAAAGTATGGAAGTTGACTTGTACAGATACCTTTCAAGGGGCTTTTTTCAGGCACTTGATCCATCCATTCATCCATCCATCCATCCATCTCAGTCTTGATCTGCGAGTATGTTGATATAGTACTACGGGCTCAAAGATGGCTCAAATTGGGTGACTTTTACCTCGTTTCCACCAAAAAAGAACTGGTTCGGAACTGGTGCTGGTTCAAAGTTGCGAACATTCTCAGAACCTGTTTGTTTTTCCACTGACTAGAGAGCCCAGCGAACGACGTCGTTACGTCACTGTGTACGTCGCCATACGTCTTAGCTTTCCCATTCCCGTCGTGTTGTTGTTCACAGTTGTTCATGGATCAAGTGCCCCCAACGTAAGCATGACGTGGTAAAAGAACGGTTCTAGTCCAGCAAAGAGTTGGTGCCGCTTTGGAACCAATTTTCCTGGCCGAGAACCGGTTCTTCGGCTGTCGAAACACAAAGAACTGGTTCTCGAGTAGGCACCGGCTCCGAACCAGCTCTCAAAATGCTTTGGTGGAAAAGGGGTATTATTGAAGAGAAGTGTGGTGTTACTTATTGAAGAGAAGTGTGGTGTTACTTATGGATGCCTGTTTCCCATTCAAAATAAAAAGGTAATTTGTACTTTTTCTCTTAATTGAGATTTTATATCTACCTAATCTGACTCTATATCTCTCAATGCTACTTTGTTTCATAATTGGGGGTTTGTTTTTTTCTATATGTCTTATTCTTATTTTATTCACCATGTGTTTATTTTTAAACTCTATTGCAGAATTATATTTGTTACTTTTGGGTGGAAACAGGCTTCGTAATTATTTGTCTAAGTGATTAGACTTGTTTTTTGTTCTCTTTTGACTTTGGCCAGAGAGTAATTACATACACTCTTATAAATAAAGGTTATTTAATGGAATCAATGGTTCCATAAAGAACCTTTAACATCAATGGAACCTTTCCATTGCACAAAAGGTTCTTTATAGTGGAAACAGTTGAACAAAAAAATTCTTTACACAGAGAAACGCATGGTTCTTTGAAGAATTGTTCACTGAAATGTTATTTGGGGAACCAAAAATGGTTCTTCAATGGCATCGCTGGGAAAACCCCCTTTTGGAACCTTTTATTTTTAAGAGTGTAACAACGACCGAGAGCACCATAGCATCCTTTCTCCCATGCAGAACCTGCTCAGCAAAATCTTTTTACTGAGTACTATTTTGTGTATTGTAATACAATATGACTGTAAAAAGATGCCACACACACAGTAAAATCAAATCATTATAGGATTGTTATTTCCCCAGGCCCATTCTGGCTCACTTTACCCATTGCGCATTGCGGCCCATTACAGTCTTATGCACATTATTGATTGTTTGTCCATTACCTGTGACCTCTATGAGACGCCCAACACAGTCCTGCCAGAACTAGACATGCGTGACAACATATTAGTCTCTCTGCAATCTATGACCTTTTTTTAGTAGAAAATTTCAAGCAAGAGCATGAAAAGAGTTGCGCTGCTTTTTCTAGAAATACAAAGTTCTGTCATAAAACTCCAGATGGCGCAGGCTAATAGGTATGGAAGCTTGTTTCCGCCACTGAATAAAAAATAATAATAATAATTGCGACTTTTTATCTCACAATTGCGAGATATGAAGTCAGAATTGTGAGAAAATAAAGTCGCAATTGCGAGATATAAAGGCGCAATTCTGAGAAATAAAGTCGCAATTGCGAGAAAAAAAAGACAGAATTGCGACTTTTTATCTCACAATTCTGACTTTTTTTCTCACAATTGGGAGTTTACATCTCGCAATTCTGACTTTATAACACATAATTGCGAGTTTATATCTCGAAATTCTGACATCTTTTCTCAGAATTGTGAGATATAAACTCGCAATTGCGAGTTATCAGGCCAATTCTAAGGGGGAAAAAAGACTAACTTTTTTCCCCTCAGAATAGTTTATATCTCACAATTCTGACTTTACAACACGCAATTTCGACTTTATATCACGCAATTCTAACTTTATAACACGCAATTTCGACTTTATATCTCGCAATTCTGACTTTATAACACGCAATTGCGACTTTATTATTTCACGCAATTCTTACTTTACAAAACGCAATTGCGACTTTATATCACGCAATTCTGACTTTATAACCTGCAATTGCGACTTTATATCAATACATTCTGACTTTATATCTCGCAATTCTGACTTTATAACACGCAATTGAGATTTTATATCACGCAATTCTGACTTTATATCTCGCAATTGTGAGAAATAAAGTCAGAAATGCGAGATGTAAACTCGCAATTGTAAGAAAAAAAGTCAGAATTGTGAGATAAAAAGTCGCAATTACCTTTTTTTATTTTTCATTCTGTGGCGGAAACAAGCTTCCATAAATAGGTCTTTAACCTATCCTGCTTGCAATCACATCATTCTCTCTATAGGGCACAGCTGATTGGTTCCTGCTGTATATCAGTAGCCAATACGCTTGCTGCTCATCCTTTGAATACTTGGTCAGCATTTGCTGTAGCAGTTGCAGCGCACATCAGAACCTCCAGCTTCCCCAGCTCCACCTGTATAGATCTGCTATGGGTAATTCATGTACGCTGTATTGTACAGCAGCAGCATGTCTTACTTGCTCACAGCAGTGTGTTGTGTGTGCGTACTGGCAGTAGCAAGTCCTGTACTTGATCTGAAGCAGCAGGAACAACCAACAACAGCAGTAATAGCAGCAGCAGCAGCATAGCAAATCTCTTCCACCAAGTCCAAACACTCCGAGAGTCGACATGACAGAACTCTAATTTTCTGTTTGTCATATTTCAGTGGCTTCTTGTTGCAGACGGCTGACCGATCTCTTTCAAGGCAAAGATGATGAAAATTAAATGAAGTCACTGTTTTGCAGTCGAGTCATGTCGGTTGTCCTTTAAGAGCTGCTCAGACTCTCAGAAATGTGTCCTTGATGAGCCTCTGTGAGTCAGATTCAGCAGAGAGCCTTGAGAAAGCCACCCCTGCAGGGACCTTCAGCATTCCCAGATAACACACAGATAACAGAGATTTCAGCACCACGGACAGCGTCCTCACACGAGTCAATGCTTCACTGATGAACCGTAGCACTTGGTTATGTTTATTTGACCAGTGTCCTGGAAATGCAAATGTCATATTTAGGGATGCATGATGAATACAAATATATTGTTTGTAGAGTTTCAAAATAAATATATAAAAAAAGATATTTAACAATGAACTTGTTCATATAGTTCATAGATATAAAATATACAGTATTTTTTATTTATTTAATTGAATTAATTTATCATTTTATTCATATTGATCTGCCATGACTTATTTTTCATCCAGAATTTTTATATTGGCTACATCGTGACATCATTTTCATAATCCTAAAACATTCTGAATTTTAATGTGGTATATCAACTTAACTTAATTGCAGGTGCTGTCTTGTTTTTAAGTGTAACCAAATGTCAGTTTTAACTGACTCAAATTGGCAAATTGGTATAACTTAGTAGTTTAATGATTTATTGATCATAATTGTTTACAGTGTATTTATATTCTTATTAATCTGTTTTCGTGTCTAGATGGGATCTAGTGTGAAGTGAATGTCTGTCTACAGAAAATATTAGATTGTAAAAATATAAAACTGTGTGGGAAAGGAGGAAATTCAGTCTCGTCAGCTGATTATTGTAGCGATCCTTTTACAGTATATATAAGATTGTTTAGATCTCGTTACAGGACACCAGAGGGCAGCACTGATACATAGTTCATAACTCAATCTCAATTTGATTGACCATCATATTAAGGTGTTACTTTACAAAAATTGCATTTATTCTGTAATAGGCTAACATTAAGCTTTTGTCTGAATAGCTTTGTCCATAAAGAGAGATAAAAGGAGGGCCAGGGAAAGAGAACACTGTCTTTAACATGTATGTTGCATTTTCATCACGGTGAATCAGGCTAGTGACTCAGAAAGAATTAGGTCATTGTAAAAAAAAAAAAAAAAATGAAGCTGCATGAACAATGTTTAGTGGATGTATGCCACATCAGTATAATAAACAAAATGATGAGTAGATTTTTTTAGGCATAGCCTTTCTTTTGCCCATATTATGGTGTCACTCATGAGTCATGACGTTGCGTAAGTTCATTCATCCAGTGTTATATGAACGCAGCTGGACGGATCCATTATCATCTAAATGTTCTCTGATGGTCTCAGGTTCCTCTGTGTGATCTGATCTTGGTCTCTGGTGTTTGTGGTAGTAACATGCTTTTGTCCTTATGCACAGCACAGAGCGTGTTTTATATGTTCATAATGAAAAATCTTGAGAAAACAGCAAAATCGTGCATGCGCTATTTAACATAAACTTGCAGAAAAAGCGGTAATTTTCAGTGACGAGTGTCAGTTTGAGATGACATGCAAATGCACAACAACATGATGCAACAGCTACCAATGGAAGTGAAGCTCAGTCTAGTTTGCAGCTCACAATACAGTGACTATCGATTTATTGGTGTCAGTGTGAACGCCCCTCAAGGCTAAGACTAGCGCAGAGATGCATTGATGTTTCTCTCAATCCACTTCTGCTAGTTTTAAAAAATATATAACAATGTCAAGTTTTGAATCATCCCTCTCAGAGTTGTCACAGATCCTTCTTTTAGCCTCACTGATAGCGTCTCCTATAAGCTGGGCTTAAAGTGGTCACGCTATTATGTGTCATTTCCCCGTTTTCAGTTCACAAATGTGCCACAGGCCCCGAAGGCAAACTTTATCTCACGCAGGAGGCTTTACACGGGCAGTGGCTGACTCTGAATTTCACATTTCAATTTCACAGCGTTTTAAGGGGACGAAAGCTTTAGACACATCACTCGGGATACTGTATATGATTATGCTGTCTGGACCAATCATGCTTAAGATGTCTAGTGAGCCCCTGTAACTGTTCGGAGCTTGGAAATGCTTAACTTTCCTCTGGACTGTGGCACAGAATAAGACCAAACACAGGGTCCTATTATGCTTTTCCATTTTTTCCAATTTAGTTAGTGTGTAATGTTGCTGTTTGAGCATTAAAAAAATCTGCAAGGTTACAAAGCTCAAAGTCACTCCAAAGGAAGATATTTTATTTAACAGAATCCCCTTTTCAAGAACTACAACGAACGGCTCGTTTGGACTACAATGCAATTTTTCCGGATCTTATGAAGTCACAATGTTACTCATTTAAACAATCTCCACCCACGGAATACGTGAAAAAAGGGATGAGGCCTGGTTGAGCGTTAGACAATACAGTGTTGTCGCTATGTCAAAGAGACACTGTTTTTTCCATTCCGTTTCCAAAACTCATTTGTTTGACCTTTCTCTTGCTTTTGTTCACCGCTCTTTAGGAAAATTAACCATGTTTTTTTGTGATCAATTACTGTTTGTATAACCTTAGTTTTCTGACAATTATCAAGATATCACAATTAAATGGTGTATAACATTGTATCTATAATGTATAAGAAAATTACAAATAATTGTTTTGAAAAATTGAAACACATTTCGGAAGGAGGGGCTTCATTGAAATCGGCGTGTTCAGTTTCAAATAAATGCTTTTTGTTCATCAAAGAATCTGGAAAAAAATGTATCACTGTTTCTGCTTAAATATTTAAAATAGAAACAAAAATATATACATTGATAACAATAAAAAATGCTTCTTGAGCAGCAAATCAGCATATTAGAATGATTTCTGAAGGATCATGTGACACTGAATGATGCTGAAAATTCAGCTTTGATCACAGGAATAAAATATATTTTAAAATGTAAAATGTATAAATATTTACTGACCCCAAACATTTGAACAGTTGTGTTAATTTTTTCTTTCTCAGAATTATGACTTATAAAAGTGCTCACGCTATGCTTAAAGGGATAGTTCACCCAAAAATGAAAATGTTGTCATTTACTCGCCCTCAAGTTGTTCCAAACCTGTATGAATTTCTTCTGCTGAACATAAAAGAAGATATTTTGATATGGACGTCTACTGTTTGGTTACCCATATTCTTCAAAATATCTTCTTTCGTGTTCAGAAAAAGAAAGAAATTCATACAGGTTTGGAACAACTTGAGGATGCGTAAATGACAGAATTTAAATGTTTTGGGTAAACTAACCCTTTAATGTCATTTTTTTCAGCAATTCTTCATACTTTTTTATTTTAAAGGAGGGTAAATGCCGTTATGAACCCCGAATTGCGGTACCAAAGTATTAATTGTGAAAAACTGCAGTGCTTCAATGTTATGGCAAGTTGTTTATGATTGGCTATCTGTTGCTAAACAATGCAATGCCTCATTAAATATTCATGAGCTTTAGATAGTTACAGAATCTTTCATGCACTTTTAAATTTCAGCATTTCAGGAACTGTTTGAGATTGCATTGTTCCTTCTCCCTAGTTTTCTGTTTAGTGAGCGCTGTGTGTGGGATTTTGTACATGTAGGTAAAAATGGCCAGGCACAGGATGTGTGTGACAAACCTGTTATTTTCTCCCAATGAGAGAGACAAAGAGAGTAAGAAATAGGATGCGATCCACCTTCGTTGAAGCTCCCAAACACTAATGGGATTCTTTTCTTTTGTGCATAATAAATGCTTCTTTAATTACCTGCCAACTATATGGTTTTGTTGTCAGAAGTAAAGCACGCCCCTGCACTGAGAGAAGTGGAGGCAGAGCAGGTTTATCCATCCTCTGATCTGCAGAAGGACTCTGTTTATCATAATATGCTAATGCAATAAGGTCAAGCTGTAGAGCCCACAGTCAGTTACACTTTCTTTATTCGCACAATGGAAATGTTCACAAGCTTCAGCAACATCTGAGGAGAAACTCTTGGTTGGAGGCAGAATATAATCCGGTTTCTACAGTAAATGCGACTCTTGCAACTGAGACCAGTTTTGAGTTCACAGGGGGGCTGCTGGCCTTCAGTCATAGTATCATCTTTACATCATGTTTCTTTTGATGGAGAAATGTTCTGAAATAAAGCAATGGAGGATTTCAGAAGGTTGGGTTAAAGCTCCAGGATATCTGAGTTTACCTTCATCCCAGAAGGTAAACTCAGAAAATCTATAACATACTACAGCAACAGACTGCTATTTTTAGCGCGCTCACAATCCTGTCTTGGTGGTCCTCAATATAAAGTTGAGCTCACTGTACACCTCCACTCGTCTTCACCATCTGAGAAGCTATAATATAATGTGCCGGTGTCAGTAGCCAAGCCTAATATGAAGTTTACATGCAATTCATGAGATTATTGTTATCATTAGGCAAGTTTCACTATTATTATTATTATTATTAGTTAAGGTTAGTGGGTTTGTTTAAATCTCTATATCTAAATACTAATGTTCATGAACATTTCACTTTCATAACTGAGCAGTCTAAATATGCAAAATGTGCCTGAATATGTGAATGAGATTAATTTTAGTAGGTAATTACAAGTTGTGTGGACTACGTTTATTGTGCTTTTTAGTCATTTTTGGAGCTTGTTGGTGCTTTTCCATATTTCCATGAATGTATGGAAAAGTATTAACAATCTATTAAACATTCCCTTTTGTGTTCCATAGAAGAGAGAAAGTCAAAGTGAGGGTGAGTAAGTGACGGGTGAGCTAAGTCTTTAAAGGGCTTGCTGCGTGTTTGAGATCTTTGCACTCTCGTTGGGAGCTGGGAGATTTTCAAGGAATTTCTCAGAGATGCTCATATCTTTATTTTCTGCCTCCTAATGTCACTTCAGATACTACAGACTTTGTGTGTTCTCTGTGTGCGTGCTGCTCACGTGTGTCTGCTGCTCAATACAAAGGGCTCGATTGAATATGTCAGTCGAATCCCCAGATTCTTGAAACTCTTTTAAATGGTGCCAACTTATTTCTGTCTCACCCTGAAGAGTCAATCCACCCACATCACAGAAATGAACCAGTTCCAACCAAACCAGTGAGAATGATGTTGAGCTGTGTGAAGATATTTGGATTCGGTTTGGGATTCTGGAGTCAGGTGAATTCATCTCCACACTGCCTCTGACCAAGCTTTCAATGTTCTGAAGAGCCTGTGCAGTTTATGAAAGATTTCTGCCACTGATGGCTGAGATCTCAACATGCTCTCGCAAAACAGCATGATGCAAACGTCATTTTCCTGATCAGTATCTTTCTTGTTTTCCAGTCAAAACATCTAAACATTCTTAAAGGTGCAGTATGTGAGATGGACAGATAGCGGATGAAATTGGTACTGCAGTCCAAATTCAAAATATTGGAGAGAGTTGTTTCCTCCGCCCCCTCCTCAGACTCGACGCTCACGTGGGTTGCCAGATTGAGGAACGAGTGCAATTGGCAATGGAATGCGAGGAGACTTACATACTGTCAAGTCAAGTCAAGTCAAATATATTTATATAGCGCTTTTAACAATACAGATTGTATCAAAGCTGCTTTACAGTATCAATCAAAACAACTTAACATTGTTTGTTTATTACTGGAAAAGACATCCAAGTTTGGTAGAGCTGATCAGTGGTATGATGGGTCATTTAATTTGAATATCCCCAACTGAGCAAGCCAAAGGCAACAGTGGCAAGGAACCAAAAAACTCCATCAAGTGACCCGATGGTGTCCTAAAACTCCATCAGATGACCCAATGGAGAAAAAAAAACCTTAGGAGAACCCAGGCTCAGTCGGGGCCAGTTCTCCTCTGGCGTTTATGAAGTAGAGGCCGAATTTACAGTAACTGTAAGATAAAAAATGTATATGAATGCCTGGCTAAATAGATGCGTCTTTAGTCTAGTTTTAAACTGGGAGAACGAGTCTGAGCAACGAACAATATCAGGAAGGCTATTCCAGAGCTTCGGAGCTAAATTTGAAAATGCTCTCCCTCCTTTGGTGGATCTGGATATCCTAGGAATGACCAGAAGCCTCGAATTTAGTGATCTTAAAGAGCGCGATGGATTATAGGGCGATAGAAGATCCTTTAAATAGACTGGAGCTAAACCATTTAGAGCTTTATACTGTATGTTGATGAGATGATTTATTGATTTATGATGAGTTGATATCACGTTTTAATATCCTCCCGTTCATAGAGATTTTTAGATGGGTGCGGAGGCTTTTTAGGTCGGGTAGAATCTGTGATCTCTGACACAGTTTGTTCGCTGGCTTCCATGGCTGCAATATGCTGTGTTTTCCGCCAACTGGCAACCTGTGGTGGTGAAATAATATTGGGTAAATTGTCAATGTGCGGTATCACACTGACACGGAACACTAGCCTGGCAAGCCAGACCTACATCAAGATGTTAGGTCTGGGAACTCACAATTGGCATGCCTCAATCCGAGGAGCGGGATAATCAGTTGTCTTTCAAAATCCCTCTGCACGCAATAGGATAGCGCTACAACCAACCAGAGCAACGAACGGCTGTGGATGAGGTCCACGCGTTTTCCCACCAGCGGAGCTAGTTGATATATTAAACTTTTGCCGTATCCGGTCGTCAAAACTCCGAACACATTTTCCTTTTTTAAGAATGACTTAAGTGACGTTCTCTTAAAGGAGTAGTTCACTTTAAAAAAAACTTTTGCTGATAATTTACTCACCCCCATGTCATCCAAGTTGTCCATGTCTTTCTTTCTTCAGTGATGAAGAAATCTTTCTTTCATTTGATGAAAACATTCCAGGATTTTTCTCCATATAATGCACTTTGCTGGGCACCAAACGGTCCAAGGTCCAAAAGACAGTGCAACCTGCAAACTGTTCAAAGGGCTTTAAACGATTCCAGACGATGAATAATGGTCTTATCAAGCGAAACGATCGCTCATTTAAAAAATAAATAACAACGTTTAAGTTTTATAAGCTCACATGCCTGCCTTGCTCTGTTCTGTGTGACTCTCCTGTTCGAACTCGTTCATCAAAATTAACAAATCTTTTTTCGAGTCATTTGATTCATTTAACGACCGAAATGAACGAATTGACTCGGAAAAAGATTTGTTCATTTTGATGAACGAGTTCGAACAGGAGAGTCACACAGAACAGAGAAAGGCGAGCATGTGAGCTTATAAAACTTAAACGTTGTTATTTTTTTTTTTTAAATGAGCGATCGTTTCGCTTGAGAAGACCATTATTCATCGTCTGGTGTCATTTAAAACCATTTGAACAGTTTGCAGTTTGCACTGAAACTGTCTTTTGGACCTTGAACCGTTTGGCTACCATTGAAGTCCATTATATGGAGAAAAATCCTGGAATGTTTTCATCAAAAACCTTAATTTTTTTTCGACTGAAGAAAGAAAGACATGGACATCTTGGATGACATGAGGGTGAGTAAATTATCAGCAAAAGTTTTTTTAAAAGTGAACTAATCCTTTAACTCCAAGTCCTCCAGAGTCGCGGCCAAAGCCGATTCGAAAGACCGCTGTTCTCCAGCAGCATCTTCTTTGTTTTCAAGTTGCAGGGAAATCAGCAAATCACCTATGGAAATCACGTGGAACCATCACAACTCTGCCGTCATTATGTTTAGCCCGCCCACCAACTCTATACACGATATGATTGGCCTGACCAGAGTTTGGTTTTTCCATCTCGCAAGCCAAAGGAGAGTTGCTAGACCACACTGGCTGCAAAATAATTTTTGCTGCCGCTAGGGTGCGTCTAGATTTCTAGGCTAACGGAACACACCTTTCAAGGTAAAATAACTGGCTGTAGAAGTGTTTTTCCGAGAAACGAGTATGTGAACTCAGCATGTTTCCTAAATATCTGCAAACATATCATGGTATTTTTATGCTTTAGCACAGTCAAAAACTTACATACAGCACCTTTAAAGTTGCACCCATTTAAAAAAAATTTTTTTTAATTTAAGAGTTAAAATTTATTAAACGAAAAAGTGTTACATATAAAGAAATGAGTTCTTAAATATTTTTAAAATAAGCATATTGTTACGGCTGGTAGCGTTTTGTGTTTTTACTTTTACATTAAGTATATATATATATATATATATATATATATATATATATATATATATATATATATATATATATATATATATATATATATTTAAGAACATTTTTTAAAAATGGATCAGATTAAATGATTTGCAGTTGTGCATTTAAATTAAATCTAAATATGTTTATAATAAGCATATAGTTACGGGTGGTGTCGTTTTGTGTTTTTATTAAGTCAAATGTGTGTGTGTGTGTGTGTGTATATATATATATATATATATATATATATATATATATATATATATATATATATATATATATAAATTATATTTTATTTAAACTTTTTTTTTTTTTTTTTTACTGGAACATAGGAGAAAAAAATACAGATTAAGAAAACTTTTGGTGTGCTCCAAACGTCTGTGGACTTCCCAAGTAGCAACTGTGCAATGATAAAAGAGAGACTGAGCCCAGCAGGATGGAGTGTGTTTAGAGAGAAGTTAGAGAAGGAGAGTAGAACACCTGGAGGTGGAGCGAGAGAGAGAGAGAGAGAGAGAGAGAGAGAGAGAGAGAGAGAGAGAGATTGCTGCGCTGACTGGGCAGCAACGTGACGTGTGCTCAGTGTCTCGTGAATAAGTGCTGCACCGTTTCTTATCGTGTGGGCTTAATGCAGTTCGACTGCGACCTCAGTTGTGCAGAGAGAAAAGTGGAGGCTGCGTTGTATCACGCATGTTGGCGTGTTGTTTCACACGGTTAAGGGTCAGGTAACAGTAAAGCCTTTTTATCCAAATTCTGTGCTTGTCCAGGTTACTATATGCATGAAAAGATCTCTTGTAGGATTTGATGTTGACATGCATGTTGCCATGGTGTTTCAGACCAGTTCAGTTTCACTTTTGTGTGCAAGTGTGTGTGTATGTTGATGGAGCATGACTTCAGAGTGAATTCCTCCACTGCTTTGGAGTGCAATCATTCTATATCACTTATCTTTAATGAAGTGAATGCTGTGAACGGAGATGTACTGGCTCAGGAAATGATCATGATTGTCAGCTAGTTCAACTGCCTGAGGAGGAAGAGGACAGCGTCCTTTTTTTAGACAGTGAGTGCGTCTTGTATCCATAAAAAGCATTGTGGACTTTATCGCCTCCCTTGTTACCTCTCTCTCCGTCTCTCTTCAGTCTTTTGGGGCTCTGCGTTATTCAGTATCATGCTGGGCAAACACATTTCGAACCCCTCTGGCAGCTCTTTCTTCCATATTCATGAGATCACATGTTTATGTCCCTGAAACGCAGAGCTAACGACAGTGGCCTCCCGCTGAGGTCATTGTGTCCGCGTCTCGGCAGTCTGAGGCCACCCAGCTGTCGGAGACAGGGACGGTCCTGATGACCGGAGATGGATATCACTGCACCTCTGACATTGCTTATCATTTTGATAATGTGTTTTCATACCTTTATCGTAAATCAGATAAGTGTTTGAAGATGAAAGCACAGGACCTTCTGTGGAGGGCTTTAAATGCGCAGAAATGTTTTTGTTCAAGTCAAAATTGATTCATTTAGTGCTTTTTACTGTACACATTGTTTCAAAGCAGCTCTACAGACAATCATGATGTTAATGTTTATAATATCTTCATGATTTAGTCACATTTAGCAGAGCTGGACGATAATATAGTTTACATTTTGCGACGATACAAGCAATTAAGCAGTTGAGATTTGCTAATTGTAAATATTGCTTTACGTGAGTGTACTGTATGTAATATGTATGCGGATAAAGTTGGATGTAGTTATATATATATAGATATAACTTTACCCTAGTGAAAAAATAGTATACTTAAGCACAATTTATTCGTATGTACTTTAGTACTAAATGTATTTGTGGCACGCTATAAATTGGTATACTTAAAGGGTTAGTTCACCCAAAAATAAAAATTCTGTCAGTAATTACTCACCCTCATGTTGTTCCAACCCCGTAAGACTTTCGTTTCTCTTCGGAACACAAATTAAGATTTTTTTGATTAAATCTGAGAGCTGGATCACTCCTCCATAGGCTTCTTAAGGGATCGAAACTGGCCGGCCCAGAAAAGTTATGAAAGACATCGTTAAAATAGTCCGAGTGACTACAGTGGCTCAACCTTAAGTTTATCAAGCGACGAGAATACTTTTTGTGCGCAAAAAAACAAACAAAAATAACGACTTTATTCAACTATTCATTTCCTTCTCTGTGGGCCTCGAGATTTCACGTAGTGATATTGCGCAAAGCTTCTGTGTTGCACGTCACACGTAGGGTCACTATTGGCCGACGCTGGTCATGTGTGTGATGCGTGTGACGTATACAACTTAGAAGCTTTGCGTAGTTTCACTACGTGAAATCTCGAGGCCAACAGAGAAGGAAATGAATAGTTGAATAAAGTCGTTATTTTTGTTTGTTTTTTTGCGCACAAAAAGTATTCTCGTCGCTTGATAAACTTAAGATTGAGCCACTGTAGTCACTCGGACTATTTTAACGCAAAACGCATTTCAATGGCAAGTAAACTTGAAGTGTGTGAACGGCATCATTATTGTGTGCTTCAAATACAATAATGTAATCTTTCTAAATAATGGCACAGCTTAATCATTTTCCTTTTACTGACATTTTACAGACACCCCCCAGTATGCCAGTAACTCACTTATCCAGAGAAGATCAGTGAGACAATGGGAACATATATATGTACATTGAATGTTGGAAACACTACGGTCTGGATTCGAACCTGGGTCGCTGCCACACAAGCGCCATCACGCAGAAATGCTCCACGCAAAACTAGGGTTACTTTGTGTTTTTCTATACTGTTACAAGTATAACTATAAGCAAATCGATTTTTCCATCAATGATAGCACACATTATATGGATTTAAAAAAAGAAAGAAAAAAATTGGACTTTAGTCCTTTAAAGGGGAAAGCCAGTGGTATCCGCTGTTATTTTGTCCCCCATTGACTTTCATTTTATGGGCAAAACAACAACAAATTGTGCCATAATTTATTCACCGTCATGTCGCTTCAGAACTGTAGGACTTTCCCTTTTCTGTGGCTTTTTTTTTATCCATAAATTTAAAGCCAGTGGCATCCGGTGTTATTTTGGACCCCACTGTCTTTCATTTTATGGGCAAAAAACAGTTAACAGGCTGCTTTGTTTCGTAAAAGCATGGTCGGCTTGTCAAATACTAAGCGAGTAAGTGTGCTGGCTCTTTCGCAGCTCGTGTTGGTACATTTTAACGTTCATGCTCACAAATTCCCATTTCGACTTGTTATTCATCCATATGTTTGGAGACTCCCAAAGCGGCCCTTTTTTTTAAGTTCCAAAAACATCACATCAGATTTTAAGAATGGTTGTCATGGAAACTTCGAACTGAGTAGCACTTTTTGTTAAGATCGGACAGAGCTTGGTTGTGAAGAGGAAAAAAGTCAGCCGTCCCCTCGCTTCATTCATAGTCAGAAAAATTTGTGTAAGTTTGTTGAAATGGTCATCACATATCAGGATCAGGATGTGCGTGGATGTATTCACACTAGTATTTATAAACCGGTAGTTGCCATAACATGGACATGAACATTTTTTCAAGATAAAATTGATATGAATGTATAATCGTAATTCTGTCATTTTAGATAATTTTCAGCCTTTGTTAAAAACATTAATGTAATAATTGTAGTTTTAGTGTTGCTTTGCTGCTTGAGTTTTCTGTGTGAAAGTAAGACGTAATAGCTGGGCTGTCGGAAATATTTCTTAAACTTAAATTCCCATCGTCTGGCTCATCTATGACATGATGACACTGACTGGCATGTCAATGACAGGATATGACATGTGAACTGTTAGTGACTTCCCACCCAATGCACATGCTGTCAGGAGCATTTACCGTATTAGATGTTTTTCTTTTCTCTTTTCTCTGTTCAGTGCATCAGCTCATAATGTCAATGAAAAATGTAATGCATTTTTCATTGTCCTGTTGTATCTAAAACATTGTGAGCTCACTTTTTATGTATTTGTTTAGACTGAACAGTGTTTCAGCTCTTGTTCAGATGTGGTGAATACCCTTTTTTGTTGTAACTACTAAATTATTCACACAAACCTATTTTGATTACTCAGGAAGGGCCTTTGCAATCCCCCCTCCTTATAACAACTATTTTTGTTTCCCCAAAGAACCTTTCAGTGAATTTTCTTTTTTTTTGTGTGTGTGAAGAGCATTTTAAAAAGCTAATGAACTTTTTTCCTCTGTAAAGAACCTTTCATGCAATGAAAATATTCAATGGATGTTAAAGAGGTCATGACATGGGTTGTTTTATTTTAATATTTTCCTTTAGGTTCACTTATAATGAAAAATAAAAAATAAAAACAAATATATATGCAGAAAAACTATTCTTTTGAACCTTCATTCTGACCCTGTGTCTGAAATGATCAGTTTTTTAAGAGGCGGCTCCTTTAAGGTTTGTGAGTAAACAGCAACTGTTATGATTGGCTAGGAAAAAGTATAAACACCGACTCACTATTGCACATGAGTAAGTGTTTTGAAAACATTATCTTATAAAACCGATATGAAATGATTTACTTACAGTATGGTTTGTGATGCAGCTACTGTCAGATCAAATACAGTTGGCTGCTTCATCTGTCAACAGAGGTTTCTTTGCGAACTCTCCATTACACTCTGTCTCGTTTACAAAACAAAATGCTCCAAACAAACGTATAATACTGCTATGTGATTAAAGTAAATCATCCACTTGTTTCCGACGCTAGGATCCTTCTGAAGACTGTACAGAGACGCGAACAAGCCTCAAAGCAAACGTTCTTTCACTCTTCCATTTGTCCTGTTGTCGGCAGACTCAAGTCAGAATCAGAATCAGAATCAGAAAGAGCTTTATTGCCAAGTGTACACTTGCACACACAAGGAATTTTCCTTGGTACTGAGGCTTCCAGTGCACATATACAAATACAGATACAACAAGTAATAGTAATACAAATAGTAATACAAATTCTACAAATAAAATTATAAAAAATATGAAAATACTATAAAAATATATGGTCACAGTTGGGTTTTGTCAGAATAAACATTTACAGATAATGAACATATTTACATTATTTTGTATAGTATGAATAATATAAATATAAATATCACCTGAATTTTTAAGATATTGCACTAAACAGTGGGAGTATTGCACTTACAGGCATATGCCTTGGGAGATATGTTAACTGTTCAGAAGGGAGATGGCCTGTGGGAAGAAACTGTTCCTGTGCCGAGATGTTCTAGTGGCCAGTGATCTGAGTCGCCGTCTTGACGGTAACAGTTCAAACAGGAGGTGTCCAGGGTGAGTGGAGTCTATGATGATTTTACCTGCTCTCTTCCTCACTCTGGAAGAGTACAGGTCCTGGAGGGATGGCAGGGGGGCACCAATAATCCTCTCCGCAGCCCGGACTGTCCGGTGTAGTCTCCTGATGTCTGATTTGGTAGCTGAACCAAACCAGACAGTGATGGAAGTGCATAAAACAGACTCAATAACGGCTGAGTAGAACTGAATCAGCAGCTCCTGTGGCAGGTTGAACTTCCTCAGCTGGCGAAGGAAGTACAGTCTCTGCTGGGCCTTTTTCACAGTGGAGTCAATGTGATTGTCCCACTTCAGGTCCTGAGAGATGATAGTGCCCAGGAACCTGAATGACTCCACTGCTTCCACAGTGCTGTTCATGATGGTGAGTGGGGGAGTGCTGGGCTGTTCCTCCTGAAGTCCACGATCATCTCCACTGTTTTGAGCGTGTTCAGCTCAAGGTTGTTGTAACTGCACCAGACAGCCAGCTGTTCGACCGATGACAGTGGTGTCGTCTGCAAATTTCAGGAGCTTGACAGTGGGGTCTTTAGAAGTGCAGTCGTTAGTGTACAGGGAGAAGAGCAGTGGGGAGAGAACGCACCCTTGGGGGGCGCCAGTGCTGATTGTGAGTGTCTTGGATATGTGTTTCCCCAGTCTCACTCGCTGCTGCCGGTCCGTCAGGAAGCTGGTGATCCACTGACAGATCGAGGATGGCATGGAGAGCTGGGTCAGTTTGGCTGTGAGAAGACCAGGCATGATGGTATTGAAGGCCGAACTGAAGTCCACAAAGAGGATCCTTGCATAAGTCCCATGGAGTATGCCAGAAACTCAACACGCATCTGTCTGTATACTGTATCCCAGGGATTCTCAACCTTTTGCCTACTGCGACCCACTTTTTTTTTTGTATGCCAGTCGTACAACCCACTAAGGCGGGAAATAAATCAATAACTGAAATGCCTCTTTAGATCTAGGCTACATAGGCCTATATGCTTATTAGAATTAACTTCACAAAAACACACAAACATTTTCAATAATTAGGCAGACAGACTAAGGTTCAATAATTAGGTTCGTTATAAATATGATCATATCCAGATGTGGTGGAATTTGGAAAAGTGTGACTCGTAGTGACGCACACAAACTAGCTGTTGTCTGCCTATTCCTGCTTTTTGTATCGTTGCAGTCACTGTTGAAAATCCCGACTCGCAAAGATAGGTAGCCTAGTGCTAAATGGCAAGAGAAAATTCGTTGCAAGATCTGCGAGTTGTAGATATTTATTTCTGGTTCGAACCTAATGAAAATACGATTTGTTGGATGACCAGCTACGTTTACATGCACAACTTTTGTTTCATTAGGACTGAATTCATTCCGATTGATGAATCTGAATGTAGTGTTTACATGAACGCTAAACGGGTTAATTTGCCCGTTTATATGTCACAAGCTTCAAATCGTATATAAATCAATATTTTTTGACATATGCACACTGCACGAATATACAGAGTTTCCCACTGTTTGCGCATACTATTACTTACATTGGTTCTTAATTTGTTTTAAACAGCAGACTTAATATTGATCAATTCCTGGTCATAATTTGGAGACAATGAGCATATGAACCGTTGTGCCGTGCTGCTTATTTATCACGCAGTAAAAATGCCCGTCATCTGTGGATGAGATCAAGTGTTTACATGTCCTCTCGGTTGGATTAGAAAAGGAAAAACCACCCCTTTTAATCCAATCGAAATTTCATTCGGATCGAGCTCAATCAGATTGATTAAGGTGTTTACATGAAGGCTTTTTAGTCCGATTGAGCTGTCAATGCATTTACTAACGGGTTATTTGGTTGCATGTTAACGTAGCAGCCTGTTGCAATGAGCCGTTTGTGAAGCCCACTTATTGTCTGTGCCGGTTAACACAGAGAAAGTCTCGCGATGGAATGATCAACGACACAACGACCCACTGGTTGAGAAACACTGCTGTATCCAGTGTAGACAGCATCAGTGATTATAATGGGTTCTATTTGGTTTTGACGCGACGCTCACATCCAGTGTAGGCACATGTCAGCCGTTAAGCGACTGAATGTCAGTGGGCGCCCCGGTTATACATCATGGTGTGATGATGTATAACTATTTGTCTATGTCTTGCCCTGGAGACAGGCATATGCAAATGTACTTGCCCGTGTAGCGTCAGAGATCCTGTAATATGAAAACAAGCAGTTTTTGGAGCTTGATTAAATAAATGCTTTGTTTATAATGAGGAGGACATTTAAAACTATGAAAGTTGCATGTTTATTATTATTATAAGTTTCAGTTTGCTAAATCGCTTGTGTTGGTGTTATCGTTCTTTTCTTTGTGTGAAAATGTCTCCTTTAATTTTCTTTTATGTGTGATCTGAAATCTCAGCTCAATCAAATTGCAACGTTTATTATCATTGAGAATTGAAAGATGAAATCAGAGTTATGGAGGAGGAACTAATCTTTTCTTGATTGCATTTTTTTCATTTAACATTGGTCAGATTTAATTTAAATGCTGATCCTCTGGAGTAATATTATGCTGCGTTTGATATGATGTTATACCAAACTGTGTTGGTAAGATTATTAATTCGATTGAACGGCTCCAAAAGTCCTGGTGGATGGTGGAATTTACATAGCTTACAGAAAATTGATGTTTAAATAAAGATCTGTTGATCGGCTTTGCTGGCTGGAGATACACCATATTTCTTTAAACCCCTTAATAAACCTTTATTGAGAAGATTCCCTTCAACATTTTTTTTTCTGTTTCATTAGATTGATCATGAATTCCAGTTAATTATTTTATTTTATCCTTTGCTGTGGCCACAGATTTTTCTGTAAGTAATGAACAAAACTGTAGGAGACATTGGTTTGAATAAACTTGAACACCCACATCCACTGCACTTGGAGGCAGTTTTATAAGACCTTACATTTACAAAACCTTTTAAAAGCAGAGTGAGTGAGAGCTGCAAAAAAGCACAGTCTGATGCTGAAGTTCATGTGCTAGCAGGAATAGCCTACGCATTGTATTTAATATGCTCAGATTATATTTTGAAAAATAAGAGTCCAAACAGCAATGGACCCTATTTATAGACAAAAAAAAAATATATAATTACAGAAAGTAAAATACTTGTATATAAAATAATTGGAATCAGCCATATGTTCACATTATTTGACATATTATAATAACAGAAGATTGAATTATGATTTCAATATTCTTCTTTTAAGTGAATTTAATAACTCTCAAATCTATGCAATATTGATATGGGCTATAAGTAGCAAACAGGTTCCAGTTTGGCAATTAATTTACACTCCAAAACAAGAAGAGTTTATTTTTATTCCCAGAAGACAAGATGGTGAATACAGATGGCCAAAGGTGTTAATTACTTATATCACATGACTCACGGGCAGGTGTTGTCATTCTGCTTGAGCGGTTGATCATTCATCATTATGTTTAATAGCTCTCTTTAAAAGTCTCTTTCAGTATCAAAAAGAAGGTCAGTTGGCAGGCACATATACTTTCACTCTAGTGTAGTGAATGAATACATCAGGCATGTTAATGGTGTGGTAAGGGAAAACTGTCTGTCAGATTGAAGCAGCCATCTGCCAAATAAATCCCCAAAGTTAAAGCTTTGAAGCACATTACTTTGGGCTTGTGTTAGAAAACATTGGTATACTATAGCTAAATAAGTCAACAGCTCATAGCAGCAGAGTAAACAATATAATGAAAAGAAACAGGATATACACACTCTGGGAAATTGTTATTTGCACGTGTATTTTTGTGTGTGTGTGTGTGTGTGTGTGTGTGTGTGTGTGTGTGTGTGTGTGTGTGTGTAGTGCTTCATTAAATTCATAAATCATATCTGATGCTAATAAAATTTATTTACCGATTTTGTCATCTTTACTGTGAAATTTCAAATATGATGTATCTCTCAAACAAATAATGTTGAGCGTATAGGGTACCTTAATCTGGTAGGCCTATTCCTTATTTAATAGATGTACTAATATGCTATCTAGTCTTCATTTGCATACAATTAAATATGCCACAAAATAATGTCTCTGAATGAATAAAATGATTGATTGTTGCATTAAAGATTAAGTTAAAATATGATTGTCAACACAATATACCGGTAGGCTACTTGTCATAGGGGGTAGTTTGGGATTTATGTCAAAATGAGCAATGGTTTTAACACATTTGTTGAGGTGGCAGCCAGCACCACCTGGTAGGTATTTTCTGTCAGACAAGTTTTCTGTCAGATATAGATAGTTGTACTACAGTATCTCGCAGCTGCTGTCAATATGTTTCTCATGATTTTACCTCAGTTATTAAGGTGGTAAACATTTGACTGGCATTTCTGGCAAAATGTGCTTTTTTACCCCAGTTAGTAAAGTGAACATTATTACTCGTATTTCAAGATTTGACAAGAAGCGATACTCGTGTGTTAAATGTTAAAAAGTAGTTAATTTTGAGAAAGAAGCTTGTTTCTTAAGACGAGCTGCGGCAAACTCGTTTTAAACGATAAGCCTGACTGTGCCGGGCTGCCGCTTTTATACAGAGATCCGGGACGCCTTATCTCAGAAAGAGGGGTGCTACGCAGCGCTCAATCTGCGTATATAAAATATCCGATCGTTTTTTAAACCACACATTTGTATTTCTTTATCACAAGAATCTGTGCTTTCCTTTCGCTTTTAACAAACCTATTTCACTTTGTAAAATAACATTTTGTTTTTACCGCGGGATCCCCCACCCTTCAATTGGAGTGAAATTGTCCGCATAAAAGGAAACGTGAAGATCATAACGGAACAGTGTGGGGAAAAAACTCCGTACAGTTCCTCATTCTGGTCATTTAAAATTAAAGACAACGACTTCATATTAAAAACGAGGGTTTCGGTTATTTGAAATGTAAAAAGGTAGGATTTCTGTTTAGTACATTCACTTTTTATTTTGTACCCTTAACGATCGTTAACGGCTTCATTGTCATTTTAACCTAATTTGAAATATTAAAATGATATGGCATATTGTAAATGAAATACTGTTATCCACTTTGCCGAATGACTTTTAGGTGTGGTATGCACTATACTAATACAGGCAGGTTTAGTTCTTAAGACTTAGTTTTTTTCTTCATGTTTCACAATGCCACATAATAAAGAGTTCTGTGGCAGTAAGTTACCATGGTACAATGATGATACAAGCTGGTAGTGTCATGGTACTTTGATAATACTAGGCTACTGTCATTTGTTATATACTATGGTACTGAAATATGTGTACCATGCTATTCTATGGAACTCCAAGTTATGCCCAAGAATTACCCTGGTATTAGCCTACTATGGTACTATATCCAAAAACCTGTGGTAGTAGTACTTTTATTTTTAAGTAGACACAGGCATTAAGTATAATACACTGCACACTAAAATATGTGATTTATATTAATTATTAATGTATGTTTTTGGTTTCTTAAAAAAAAAAAAAAAGATTAAGAGCCTCACATTATTACAGGAAATTACAGATATTGTACTGTACAGTTGAGGCAGGGTGATGCAGTGTGCAGGCTCGGGGGGCCATGATAGGATTTGTTTTGTATAAAAATGCAGAACTCATATATTTGGCATTTACTGCTAAAGAAAAAAAAAGAGAAGGAAAAAAGCACCGCCTATCTCCAGTGGAGCAGTAACAGGAGTGATCTAACAGTGTGTGGCAGGTTACTAAACCGCCGTAGGGGTCGGTCAGCAGATTGTGTGATGTGTTGAGCAGGCAGATGGGCAGCCATGAGTGTGTGTCTTCTCTCAGTGGGCTGCAGCTTTCTGCGCTTCCTCCTGTAACATGAACACGCTTGCATGTTTACGCCTGACTTCTTTACACACTCCTGAAGTACAGCGCTAGGTGAAGCCTGTTGTATTAACACGGACACGCATGGCTGGCTGCCTGGCTCTAAAATGTTTTAAAGGGGTCATATCCTGAGGAATCATGCTTCCTAGATTTTTTGATAAGAGTCATTGTACTATGAAAACATAGTGGAACTGTCAGATCTCAAAACTTCCTCCCCAGTTAGAAAAACAAAACAGAAAGTGGACTTCAATGCAACAAAATATTACACATATATAATATGTATGCATGATATGGCCCTTAATGATTTTACTAATAAATGATGTTACTGTGAATGACCCATTAGAGATGAAATCACTAATGACTAATGTTCATTTTACAGTAATACTCCGGAGCAGAGCAGGAAAGAGTGTGTGTGTGTGTGTGTGTGTGAGAGAGAGAGAGCAAATGTGTTTTTTCCCGTTAGTTTATTTAAATGATCTGATTTGTTTGCATGTTTTACTCTAACGTTTCTGTAAAGTCCTCTTGTTTCCTGTAAACTCTTGTGTAAATGTTTAAGTGCGTGTATAGGCTCTGTCCATCTAGCACAGTGGTTCTCAAACACTTCAGGCTAAGTAGCACCTCTGATCAAATCAGAACATTCAGGTAAAAGCAAATTTCAAATAAATCAATATTAAATTGTTTAACACATGCACTTCCGGCAATCCCAAAATAATAATGCGGGTTAATAAAGCCTAAAAACGGTCCTAACCAGATTTGACTCGTTATTTGACACACGATAAAAGGTCCACATTAAAATGATAGTTCACCCAAAAATTAGCCTACATTTTGTCATCATTTACTTGCCCTCATGTCGTTTCAAACTCGTAAGACTTTCGTTCATCTTCGGAACAAACAAATGAAGATATTTGTAATGAAATCTAAGAGATTTCTGTCCTTCCATTGACATTGAACTACCACTGTGACACTTCAAAAAGTTCATAAAGAGATTGTAAGACTACGACAAATGAATTGGGCATTTTAGTCCAAATTTTACGAAGAGACTTGATTGCTTTACATGACGATTGTATTATTATATGACGAGATTGAAGTTAGGCTTTTATTCACATATAAATATTGATCAGCGAACTTAACCAGAAGCTCAACCGCAAGAACAAACTTTGTTGGTTCTTGCGAAAGCTCAAATGTGCTGCGTAACACGAGAAGGAACCTCATTGGTTCTTGCTGAAGCTCAAACGTGATGTATAACACGAGAATGAACCTCATTAGTTCTCAAACGTCAAGTGAACATGCTTGAGCTTCCGTTTCTGTAAAACCATAACTGATGTGTGAGTATATGTGAATAAGAGCCTAAATTAAATCTGTTCATCATATAAAGCGATTAAGTCACTTCAGAAAATTGTGACTAAACCACTCAATTCATATGGATTCGTTTTATGATCTCTTTATGAACTTTTTGAAGTGTCAAAGTGGTAGTTGCGTAGACTGTCAATGGAGGGACAGAAGTGTACTGATTTTGTGCTTCATTTAATGTTGAAATGGTGTAATGCGAGTTTGAATATCATTCCGCTTGCCCTTTTATAGCCATACTGACAGTGACGATGAATAATTCACCTCCGCTGAGCAGATTTTGAAAACAAATGAAAGGAAACAAGAACTTTCAAACTCAATGTGAACAAACAAGGGTATTTAATGACAAAGATTGTCTCGGGCACTTAGTAAGTGTTTTTAATAATGTTAAATTGGTTTACTATTTATTAATTAGCTACATTATCCATTTCCTTGCAAGTGCAGTACTCTTGCAGAGAGACTCCGCCCACATGCTCTTCTGATTGGCTGTGATATTTGATTGATTTTGTCAGGTCTCGGACAGACAAACTGCTTGTCGCTGGAATCTCGTCGCATCACGTCTGGATAGGACACGGTGTTAGATGCGCAAACCTATGTAAAACTTGATAAACAAAAAAAGAAAGATAAATGTAAATGAATTGAAATAAAATAAACGTACATTTTTACGTTTTTAAGTATTGCAATTTTCCATAGTTTGAGAACTGCTGACCTAGTAGACCTTATGACCTTCCTCTGACCTCTAGGGAGCTATCCTGGTTTTCCGGATAAAGGGTTTTTGATACAAGACTGTCCTACAATATGTCAGCACCGAGCCATCTCACAGAAAGTGCTGAACTCAGCTCAGCCCAGGTGTGGACTCACTGAGCACTCTGCTCTGCATCTTTATTTGGTTCTGGACTCATGTGAGACTGAACAGAAGCAGAACCATGTCCGAGACCCTCCAGCTGCCCGCGCTGCAGATCCAGGGCCCGGCAGACGGGGAGTGTAACGGATCCGTGGCGGATCCGGCCCTGTCCAGCTCGTCTCTGCGCCGCAAGCGCTTTAAAATGCGCCGTATGAAGAACGTCATGAGTGAGAAAGAGCAGGAACATCTTCAGAGTTCCGGCTCCAAGGAGTACCTGCAGCTCCCGTCCATTGAGATCACGCCGTCCAGCGACGAGGACGCGGCGTGGTCGAGCTGTTCCACACCCAGCGCCTCTCCCCAACGCAGACGCTTCCTCCTGCGCAAGTGGCTGAGAGGAGGAGAGAAAAAAGAGCACGGCAGTGAGAGCAGGTCTGTATGAGCACGAGCCCGAACCGTCCGACTCGAACCCTCGCCCACAAACCCATCCATTCTCCATTCCTGCTGTCCATCATGAGTACTGTGCATCACTTCATTTGAGTCTTCATGTGGGCTTGCTCTGGCACAATACATAGCAGACAACCCGTGTGTTTGTGTGTGAGTGTGTTTTCTGGAGCTCTGCTGGGACATTTATAGGCTGGAGGGAAGAACAAGCGGCCGCCTGTCTGGGGACGTCTTAAATATTCACGACTCTTCCTGCCTTTTAATTGACAAAAATACAACATGCAGTATGTATCTGCTATGACCTTAAGTTTGACTTCAAGCTGCATTAAAGAGATAGTTCACCCAAAAATGAAAATTCTGTCAGTAATGACTCACCCTCATGGCGTTCCAACCCCGGAAGACTTTCGTTCATCTTCGGAACACAAATTAAGGTATTTTTGATTAAATCTGAGAGCTGTCTCACTCCTCCATAGGCTTCTATGTTATTTAAACTTGCCGTCCAGAAAAGTTAGAAGGTTCAAAAGATCAGGGTTTATTTGAAATAGATTTTTTCTATTTTTGTAACAATGTGAAAGTCTTTATTTTTTTTATAAATTTAGGCCCTGTCCACACGGACACGGGTATTTTTATAACCGTGACTTTTTTTACGCGGTTCGGCCGTTCGTCCACACAAAAACGCACTGAAACCGAACAGTTTTGAAAACCCCTGCCAGGGTGAGGATTTTCAGAAACGCCGGTTACAGTGTTGTCGTGTAGACAGTGAAAAACCGGGGTTTTTGCCTTGCGACTTCAGAGTGTGCGCCGTTATCCGCTGTGTTTGACGTCAGATTTGCGCTTCTGATTGGCCAACGTGGCTTTACGGTTAAGGGTTATATCGCCGCCTGCTGGCGTGGCATGCTCTTGACCGCGCTTGATAGCGTGTTTTTGCGTTTTCATGTAGACGGAGACCGAGCGTGTGTGGACGGGATTTTTTTTTAAACGCTGTAGGAAAAACTCCGGTTATAAAAATACCCGTGTCCGTTTAGACAAGGCCTTAATGCATTAATAAAAAGTATTTATTTATTTTCAAAAAGGGGATTTTTTGCGTAATTGCATAATTCTCGTACTTGTGTTATTTCATAATATTTACGACTTTACTATCATTTTAAAATGTGGAAAATACTACTAATAAAGATTGAGAAGGTGTGTATAAAATTGTAACTGGTACCATACAGGGAATTTATGGTTTAGTAAATAAATTCAGATGTGTAAATGTTTGACATGACTGAGATGAATCAGGTAACAGCTGTGTATTGTGAGTTGTCAGGTGTTTGCTGGTAGAAAACCCTTGTTACGCTACCAGCGTTCACTAATCTAGGGCTTCGGTATGTTGACCTGTTAGGCTGTTTTATTACCTGCTTCCTTTTCATGCAGTACGCAATAACTCAGCTTCTTAAATAACACGCCATAAGCGCGTTGTAGATAGAGGGCCCTATCATACACCCGACCCAATGCAGCGCCAAGCGAGACGCAAGTGTTTTTTGCTTGTGTTTGAAGAAATATCTTCTTAAATGCACTAGGTTTTTTCTTCTTAAGGCAAGACATTATAAACAACTGTGGGAGGATTGTGAAGGTTTCACACTGCACCTGATAAGCATGGCAAGTTTAACTGGTTAAATAGAAATATTGTTGTGTTGTTTTAGTTTACAGCACTCTAGTCAATTGGGACACTCTCTGCTGTCCTCTAGTGGGGAAGATTCAACTATCCTGAAAATTTGTTTTCTTAAAAGATGCTTCGTGGATGTTCCTTTTGGTTGTAAGCCCGAGCAACGTTGGACTGTAAAACTATGTGTCTTGTTTGAGCATTTTTTTTGTCACCATATAATTAAAAGATCACCGTGTGTCCAAACTCACCTTCTGTCGTCTCTTTCTCAGTGTGACGTCTGGTGTTTGTGTATTTCTTGTGTTCTGATTGTAATGTGCTGATGTGTGTTACAGCAGTCAGCAGAGCAGCCTGCAGAGCAGTCATGAGGAAGAGTCCACACGCTACCTGAGCCCCAACACCCGCGAGGACAGGTACTCCACGCCGATACACTGTGGACTTTACATGTCATTTTGATTGGCAGTGTGTTTTACATGTATGCGTTATGCTGCTCTCAACGTAGTTCCCACATGTCCAACAGGGGTCAGTAGTTGGTCAGCTCACATCTCTCTGAAGCCTGATTCGTATAATTCTACTGCACTAGTGATGGGAAAATATTTAGCCTATCACACAGTATGTGATATGTCCTGTGCCACAAGGGGTTATGATAGATAGATAGATAGATAGATAGATAGATAGATAGATAGATAGATAGATAGATAGATAGATAGATAGATAGATAGATAGATAGATAGATAGATAGATAGATAGATTGATTCAACAAAAGCATATACCATTGATTAACAACCTCAGAACTTACAGTAGTTATGTCTTTAAATGCTTATTAGGCATTGTTAAAAATCAATTTCGCTATGGAGAAAAAGAACAGAGGGTTTGCATTCTAGTATGTCATTTGGCTATTTTACTATTTTTAGTGTATTAGAAATGTACTATGTATAATTGTCTGTTTCCGCCTAAAGACTAAATAAGTAAAAAAAGAAAAAGAAAGAAAAGAAAGTAAAAAGGTACAGTAATCTTGACTTCACATATTATAATTGCTAAAGTATTTCAATTGTGACTTTAATTCTTACAATGCAACTTTATGTCCATAATTTTCTCATTATTTCAATGATAATTTTTCTCATACTTGCAATGGGACATTATATCTCACAATTATAATTATTGAATTACACAAATACTTCATTATTTTGGATTTATTGCTCATAATGTGACTTTAAAAATATATATATTTCACAATTTATTTGTTAGATGAAAACAGGCTAATCTGGTGTTTTTTATGTGACAAATAGTTTGCATATTTAGATTCAGCCTCTGAAAAAGAAAAGAAAACAATTGTCAAGTGACACCTTATAACGGCAGACACTGAGAAGCTTGACATGATCTGAACTTCCTGCAGGCAGCTGGTTTTAGTCTGCGTGTGGTTGAGAAGTTTCTGTTTTTCGTGGTTCGTGTTTTGCTTTTGAAGTTGTTCTTCTTTCTGTGTCAGATTCTGCATCTGTTATCTGGTTATGAGTCTGACCACACGGTCTGTGCCAACTCAAAAACAACTCTAATGCGTTTCACTTTCCCATGGCAGGGCTGCATTTTCTCAGATCATTTTTATTTTGTCGTCATCTCAGAAATTAAACCAGGTGCTGTGCAGGTTGAATCAGCGAAGCAAGTTTTTGGAGAGAAAGCTCAGATTTTTAGCTGTGCTCAAATGTTCTTGTTGAGCCCAGCTGGGCAAAGAACACTATGATCCTCGGCTGGAATATCATATGAGCTTTTTTTTTTTTTTTCATCTCCAGGCTTCAGGCGCTTGTTTATTTGTGCCTTTATTGGACCTCTTAGAACACGGTGTTCTTTTTCCTGGATGTATGAAATATGTCGTGTGATCGTTAATTCTTTTTGTGTTTGTTTGTTGCTTTTAACGTTCATCAGCATCATTTACCATTGTCTGAAAAGAGATATTTATAAACTCATTTAAGATAACCATTTATGTGAGTATGTGCATGAGTGTGTGTGTGTGTGTGTGTGTGCGCGCATCTATACATCTGCTAAAGTCAGTCAGAATGCGTACGGTCGCCCTCAGCTCAGTTTTGTGCACTCAGCAACCTGATTTCAGCTGATTCCTGAGCTTATTTTTAAATCAGTTTTGTGTCGTGACGTAAAAGCAGCTAATGCTCATTAAAGGTGATGAATGTTCAGCCTGCTTGTGTCCCGTTAGGCTGAATGAATCACAGCTCAACTCTCAATTACACACATACATACAGTACAGGCTCCCTTTCAGTTCATGAGTGTGAATTTGAATTGAATTGGCCACATCTCACATGATGTCGAATTTGAATTTATTTACAAAATTATTTTGACAAAACAAAGTAGGGTAGGCAATTTCGGAGATACTTGCAATTTCAAGCATACGATCCCACCCTCCTTTTAGAGCGTCTCCAAAGCCACGCCATCTTCAAAACACATGAACGTGTACAGCAGAGTTTGCAAAGCATCATGAGATGAGAGACGCGTTAAACTACAGGTACCTCATGTCTCAAAGCACATAACATTACAATAATAATCAACTTAAACAACTTACAGAGCTCTTACTTGTACTACCTGACTGCTGCAGGTTCATTTCGCCGCTGATAGTGTTGACATAGAAAGGCATAAATCCGAGTCTGAGGACGTGAACAGCGGGTTGCCATCTTGTAATGACGGTTACGACATTGCGTGAAGGCAGCATAAGCTCGTTGTTTTGGTTCAGGACGAACTGTAAAAGTGGCTGCTGTTAGTTTATAGCGCTCAGTGACTGTCTGGGCCCTATTTTAACTATCTAAGCGCAACAATTAGTTAACAAACGGATCTGCTCGTGGACAAGGTTAGAGCGCGCAAGCGTACCATCTACGGGACAAGCCGGATTCCACCATACCTTTATGTACACAATATTAGGCCCTGTTTACACGAGAACGCTTGCAGGGGTAAAAGGGAAAAATATTTTATCGGATGTGCCTTTCGTTTACACGGCGACGGCGTTTTTGGGGCTTAAAAACGCAAAAAAGTGAAACCACCCTCCAAAGTGGAAATCTTAAAAACGCTCCACCGTCGCGTTTCCGTCTAAACGGGTAAAAACGCAAATCTGCTCATGGCGGCTCTCGTCGCGTACGCATTTACGTCACAGGCATGCGCCAGTACAGGAAAATAACAACCAACATGTCAGATTATTTCCATACGTCGGACCTTCAAGTTGCCCTAGCAGCTCTGAAAAACGTCCAAGAGTCTTTTCAATTTCGCGCTACTAGGGAGAGAAGTAGAAGGAAGGTTGTACGCAGGCGCACGGACTTGTTGTTGTTGTGTGGCAGTGCTTCACATTGCCACCTAGCCGCCTGGAGTGCATACTACATCGCATTTCTAACACTTTTGCGTCTCCATTTGCACGCAGATTTCCCCCCCATAACGCTCGTCTAAACGCAGAATAAAAAGTGAAAACGAAACGCCACTTTTGCGTTTTCTCTTCAGATCGTTTCCGTGTAAACATGGCCTTAATCTTTTACATTGTAATCCTTTTATTTTTAATATTTGGCTAGTTTGTGTGCTACTTGCGCGTCCCTGTGTGTGTAATAAGCAGAGTGTACGCGCGTTGTGCACCTGCCTATAAGCGCACATTACTAACGCGCTCTTTAAATAACAAAATAAATATTGCGCCATTGACTTTAGAACAGGTTGTTGTTGGTCAATGGCGCAGTCTATTTCAGTTGCCTCAAAATAGCATTGCGCCAACAATGCGCCTGAACACACCTCGTTTTCAGACCAGCACACCCATGGGCGCATAAATAGGCTCAAATGCATTTGCTATTTAAACAGCGTGGCGCAGGACGTGAATATGATAACTGCGTCGGGCTGAAACTAGCAAAAAAACACTTGCGTCGCGCTTGGAGCTACATTGGGTCCGGTGTATGATAGGGCCCTCTGTCTACAACGCGCTTATGGCGTGTGATGTCGGCGCGAGCAGGTGCGCGGAGGTATGGAAATATTGACAAGCAGGTATTGACAAATGTTTTAATATTTAGACCACTTCTATTATTGATTGCTTTCAGGATGTGAAGAGAGTTTCAACCAAAATAACAAAAAGTGTTTATAAAACAAATTCTCTACCCTAGCTTTAATTTTGACTGATTATGCCTGATTGGCCTGATATATATATATATATATATATATATATACACATACATTGTTTCTAAAAAAAGAAAAAAGAAAAATGACTCTCAAATCAAATCTATCAATACAGAATTTAAGTGTGCCAGATTTTAAATTGTTCATGGTTTCAACCTATAAAAATAAATATTGAAAATATCATCCTACTTGCCAAATTGATTCAAAGTCAGGTCCAGCCGTGCTCATAAAGCAACAACCAAATCCATTCACCCTATCAGATCTGTGGTTATTAGACGTGCATTTTTGCCCACTATAGCACCCAAGCTCTTGTCTGAGACTCTGATGGTCATATTAGCATCTCTGCTGGTGGTCTGACTCACAGCCACACCTCAGGTGAGGAAACAAGCTGTGCTAATCTACAACACACACCGAGAAAATGCAGGATCTAGGTCACCGCAGGACAAGACACGGGCCGTGCAGAGAGAGAGAGAGAGAGAGAGGGAGAGAGAGAGATAGAGGAGAGGAGGGGGTGCAGGGAGTCCAGTAATGAGGAGTCTTCGTCCCGCTAGGGTGTGTGTGTAAACCGTGTGCAGGTCCACATGAGCAGTGCATCATGGTTCAGAGCAGGACTTTATCATGTACCTCACCCATCAAACTGGGCTGTCACCCACGGGTGTCCACGCTCAGGAAAAGACTGCACTTTCGTCGGGATCAGTGAGTACCTTTTGTCTGTTTTTGCCAGGTGTTGTGTACAGACTGTAATTGGCAGGCAGAAATTCATGGTCAGTTGATCCAGTCTGTATTGCTGGAGCAGATACTGTTTCCTGTGATGTATAGAATTACCCTTCAATTTTTTACAGTAGAGACGTAAAGAGGACAGAAGGTTGATTAAAACTTATAATTATTCAATATATTAGTCATGTTTGTGGTTATAATTTGTTCTCCTGCAGTTTTGAACCGAAAGCCACTGGATATTTGTGCATTATTTGCATTTATAATGCCTTTTAATTCACATTTATTTTTAGTTATGCGTTTTAAATGCATTAACAAATGCATTAAAACATTTACTTAATTAATAGGTTAAAGTAATATGTTATAATCTTCTTCATACACACACTCCTTCCCGCACTCTAAGATCTGCTTCTGCACTTACACTTGTTGTGTCACGCACTCGGACAACTTCTATGGGGTCACAAGCTTTTGGCTATGCTGCTCCCCATTTATGGAACTCAATTCCTGTAGAAGTTCGCAACAGTTCTAGTCTCTCAGTTTTTAAATCTCGTCTTAAAACGTATCTGTTTAGGCAGGCTTTTATGTGATTTAATGTTTGTTGCTGTACTGGTTTGATTGTTTAATGTCTTTTTTATGAATTTTGTAAGGTGTCCTTGAGTGCCATGAAAGGCGCCTTTAAATCAAATGTATTATTATTATTTATTACCGTATTATTATGATCAATCATAACCGTGGCACAGAACAGATTGGAATAGGTCACCCAAACTGAAAATTCTGTCATTATATTCGCAGCATTGTGTCATTCCAAACCTTTTTTTTCTTTTTTTTTTGAGCAACACAAAATGAGAAAGTTAGCATAATGTACTGGATGCATACTTCCATGCAGTTACAATGAATGATCACTAAAGCTTATATCTAAAGGATCAGTGTTGCCCAATATTTTCAATAGAAAGTACCCAAAACCTGCTTAGAAAGTTGCTAAATGTCGCTAGATGACGTAATGTGGCAACTGTCGGCACTTTAAATCTGTTTTCTCTCCTAATCTGTGTTCACGTACTTTATTTTAATTTACAAATTTTCTGTCAGGCATCGGCACAAGTATGATATAGTGACTGACTACATGTTAACCAGTAGTCCAAAAAGTTGCTGGATTTGTCGCAAGTCGCTTTTTTGAAAAGTTGCTAAAGGGGTCTGAAAAGTCACTAATATATAGTCGCTAAGTTGGCAACACTGAAAGGATGCTACATCACCATTAAAGTAGTCCATACGAGACCATTGCGTGATGAAGTTTATGTTACTTGCTGATAATCTTACCCTCCAGTGACTATTTACCATTGTTACTAGATCATTGAACCAGTGAGTTGAAATCAAATTAAGTTTTGTGAACTGGATCGACTGATTCATTGAAAAGAATCTTATTCAAAAGAATGATTTGTATTGGACATTTTTACTTCTCTCGTGAATTCTTATTCTAAGGAAAGCTTGGGCAGATATCAAGCTTTTCAGAGAATACCAACTCAAATGTTCATCATACAAACAAATGTAATCCACTATATAATACAAAATGGAAAATGCTATATAATGTACAATACATATGGACTGCTTTAATTATACTTTTATTGCACTTTTTTTTTTTTGCTGGCATCTTGGAGCTTGACAGCCCAAGTCCTCTTCACTTTCTTTATATTGAAATGAGTGGCCAGGGTATTCGTCAAAAATTCAGCTTGTGTTCCACAAAAGAAGTTTGGAAAAGCATAAGGATGAGTAAATGATGACGGAACATTTGTTTTTGAGTGAACAATCCCTTTAACAAAGTGATGCTAAACAGAATGAACATCTCTCTCTCTCTCACTCTCACTCTCTCTCTCTCACACACACACACACACACACGCACACACGAGTGACAGGATGAGACAGTGAAAGAGTCATGTCATGTTCTTCTGATCGACATGAGCTTAGGGTCATTGTGTCCCTGCCACAGTAACTAGACTAACTCGATCTGTTTCTCTTCCGGCACAAAGCTTTGATGAATGCAGGTGTGTGTGTGTGTGTGTGTGTGTGTGTGCGCGCTAGTGTGCTTGTTCTTTAATTAGCAGTTGTTCAAAGCAGCCTTATTAACAAAGAAATCACTCTGCCAGCTTCACCCCCTCTCTCTCTCTCTCTCTCTCTCTCTCTCTCTCTCTCTCTCTCTCTCTCTCTCTCTCTCTCTCTCTCTCTCTCTCTCTCTCTCTCTCTCTCTCTCTCTCTCTCTCTCTCTCTCTCTCTCTCTCTCTCTCTCTCTCTCTCTCTCTCTCTCTCTATTCCTCTGTGTATTGAGGTGAGATCAGACCTTGTACATTGGACAGGGTTTTTGTTTTGACATGATCAGCAACATTCTGAGTTGCCCTTTTGCTATAGTTTGTTAGGAGATGCTTACACTGCAAAAGAAAAGTGCAGTGAGCCTATAACAGGACGCATACATTATTCACTGCAACTTGCTATATTTAACGTTTCATATTTCCTAACAATGTCCAAGTAGTTTACAGGGACCGGGGCCACAAAAAGTATTTCGATGCCATACTTTTAAAATATCTGAATGTCGTTGCATTAGATATCAAGATATCAAACCAACTGACATTTATTAATAAAAGCTTGCACTAGCACACATTTAAAGCCAAACGTTTTACGTAAAGAAGTTTGTTAGACTAAAACTATTTAATCAATAAGTATTGTACAAAATGAACACAAAAAGTGTTTAGACAAATTCTAGTTGTAATATGTTTTCATGTGAGCATAGTTAACTGTTAACCCATGGTGACTGTTGGACGTGTCGTGTGAACTTGAGGTGTTCACAAAAAGGCTTAGAAAACCAGTCTGTGAAGCCATCTCGCCGGTGATTCGCGATGTATTCTGCTAACTTTCTCGTAGCCCTCCGTTTGGAGTGTGCCTCTGAAAAATCTCCGTTTCGAGGGCTATTTTGCCCTACCCCTTAGCCCTACCCCTCGATCTAAACAAGAATCGGGACACCCTACCCCTTGACGTGAACGCGCAAAACGGAGGGGTATGGCCAAGGGGTGGGGGCAAGGGGTGAATTGGGATTGAGCCTAATACTCATGTCTGACAGCCAGCTTTCTGTGTGTGTGCTTCGGATGTGTGCACTCAGAAAACTTTCCCCTGGTTTTTTGTCACATACAGCAAACATCTCCTCACTAACCGCTGGCTGCCTGTCCCCTGAACACACTGTAAAGAAACGCGATCTCTGTAGACAGCCCAGGCTCCACAAACAGCAACAAAAACAAACTGGGCTATACCCGCTCCACGAAACATGACAAACAGTTCCAGCCAATCACCGACAAGAAGGACTTGGGGGCGGGATTTGGGGGGTTAGTGCGCGGATGAGGAGGAGGGAGGGTCTAGCTAGCCTCCGTTTTGTTTGACACTGTACAACTGTACTGTCAACTGTACTTTAAACGTCAACAAGAAGTGACGTCACCCGACATCGCTTAGAGAACCTTTAAGCCTAGTCCCAGACTAAAATTCAAGTTTGAACTGTTCTAACTGAAAGCAACTTGCACTGGCAAATATTAAAATATGCCAGTGCCATTGTTTTGTCTCAAGTTGCACACCAGTAATGTTTTTTTAAGGCTTTACAAGACGTTTATAAAAGCTATCCTAATTGAACTAAGGCCTAATCCTGGCTTAATCTAAGACCTGTTTGTGAAACTGGGCCCATATGTGAAAGTGACATGTGAAGGCTAAGTATGGTAACCCATACTCAGAATTTTTCCTCTGCATAAACCCATCCAAGTTAGTGCACATTAGGAGTAGTAAGTAGAGAACACATACACACACACACTGCAAACCGTGGACACACACACTCGGAGCTGTGGGCAGCCATTTTGCTGAGGCACCCGGGGAGTGATTGGGGGTTAGGTGCCTTGCTCAAGGGCACCTCAGTCATTTCCTGCTGGTATTGAGAATCGAACCAACAACCTTTGGGTTACCAGTCTCTCTAACCATTAGGCCACAGCCATTAAGCCGAAATCAGAAGTTTAAACTGATATAGCTTTAAAACGCATGCAAATTACAAATTTAATATTGAGTTGAACATTTTGTTCATGACAATTGAGTTGTCAATATAATATATAGGGTATGATTTTACCCCTAAATTCAGTATATTGACACAAAATGATAACTGCAAATCCACCTTTCGCTGCCTGAAGTCCAGTTGTTTCTATGAATTGCAGCGATCCATTTGCTTCTCTGTTCTGTAGCTTTCGGCAGTCTGTAAAAATATACCTCATTTTTCCTGTCAAATCTAATTGTACAGTCAATCGCAAAGCTCTTTCCCTGTTTTAGATGTGTTTGTGTGTTTTTCGCGGCATTCACGCTGAAAACCAATGCTGCCCCCTGTCTGTCTGCCTCTCAGTTTGCGTAACCGCAGTCACTCCGGCCGACGGTGACACGCACATCCCCTCTATTCTGGACAGGGGAGGAGAGCAGCAGCTCATTTACATTTAAAGACACATGCACGAAAAGAGAGTGTTTTTGCTTCAACTTAAAAATGAGCATTTACAACATTTGATAATAAATGCTCTGTGGGATATTTTGATCTGAAACTTCACAGACACATTCTGGGGACTACTGAGACTTATATTGCATCTTGTAAAAAGGGTCCCCTTTAAATTAAGCTCAGCCTGTTTTCTCAGTGCCCTTGTTTCAACAAGATAGTGGCCATCAAAATGATGTGTAACAAGATGTGTAAGCCCATTATTGCTTGACTTGTCCCTGTAATGATTTTCAGGGTGCTCAACATGCTCGGGTTGCCTCAGTTGAACTTGTGTTCTTATTTAATTGTCCAGATCCCTATGAAAGATGTGCAGGCCATCTTTCAGCTGAGATTACACAGAAGCCTGCAGCAGCAGTGTCCTGTTACCAGAGCTGATGATTCATCACAGAACTGCAGACTGATGTTATCTAACACCCCAATCAGATACCTCTCTCTCACACACTCTCTTTCTTTTCCACTGAGCTGTAAACAGAATCCCTTCTCTCATAGTAGTTCATGTGCACTTCTGACTTCCTGTTAAACGGACTATTTCCTCAGCCATATGTAAAGTGAACCCTCTCTGGACATCTGTCTGTCTGTCTGTGGGCACCGAGTCGTTTTGTTTGCAGATTGAACCAACTCTCAGCGTCCTTAGGGTCTCTGTCAGGAAGAGTGAGCCGTACAGAGCCAGTGAAAGTAGGTCATGAGCGAATGATTGAGTTCTCCTTCCTGTGTGGGATTCACCAGTGCTGCTGGATAAATCTCAGTAAAGCACCCGAGACCTGTGTTTGCATCATCATCTCCTCAGTGATCGGTGAGGTATCAGAAGATCTGCACTGCAGCCACTGAATCCCACACAAAGCTTTGCAGATTCGAGCAGAATTCATTCATAAACTTCTACACATCTTTTATTAAACATTTAAGTGAATCTGATAATATTAATAGTTATACATAAGCATGCATACTGTTGAAGTCTTTTACACATTTTACCATATAGACTTTGAAAAAAAAAAAAATAATATATATATATATATATATATATATATAGAGAGAGAGATTTTCAGCAGAGAAAGCGTGAAAAGCTCCACAGATTTCACACATCATTACACACATAATATTTACGAATTATATCTATATATTCCACACTCTGTTAGTTTATTTTTATATTTTTTATTATCATAATTTTATATTTTAAAATACATTTGAATGTATTCAATATTTATTCAAAACTCTTTCAAAATGCAATTATACATTTTTATAATTTTGAAGGATTTTGAATAAATATATATTTAACTACTAATAAGCGTGTAGTATTTTACCATAGTTATTCACCATAATTTTCTCTTCCGCATATTTCCCCCCCAACAATCCGTTACAAAAAAGCAATATTTTGCATCAGCATAAGCTAATAACTGTTTCAGATTTGTTAATGCATAACACAATTTGTTTTAAGTAAATATTGTATGAAATAAGTGTTTATTCAAACCATTTTACTCTCATATTAACATTATATCTGGCATTCCCTCTTTTGGAAAAACCGTCTACAACTAGCAGTTATGAGTAATATCATCTGATCCCTCTGAGCTCTTTTCAGTGGTATAACAATCTCTGTTGTTTTTGCCTGTCAGGGGTGTGTGTGTGTGTGTGTTTGTTTGTGCACGGAGGGATTAGCTGCCTCACTTCACTTCTCCAGTACGCTCTCTAACCAAGCCTGACAGTCACCTCATCACCTGACTCTCTCACGCTCTCCTCTCATTGGCTGGCTCCCTTCAGCCTCCATGTGGCAGTGAGCTCAGCAATGCTGAGGGGGCGGGGCTATGTGGCAGCTCTCGTTGGGCCACAGGGCTAAACATATCAGGACTGGACCCACAGAAATAAACTCCAGCCTTCATTGGCCAGGTTCGACAGGCCCACTGGAGCCAGAGTTGCCCATCTGCTCTTCCCCACTCAGACCCCCAGAGACCCAGCAAGGGCAAAGGAACATGTTGACGTTACGGATTACATGTGCAATGCTGATATTTCACATCAGTACTGGACGCTGTGAAATTGTAGGAGTGCTGCTGATGAAATTATATGATTTAAATTATGATATAGATTTTTTCATATTTGAAACTGCATTTGCATTTTCTTTAATTGGACATCAAACACCTTTGGCACAAGTAACATCTCATAACATATCATATAAGAATCAGAATATGTATTTATTAAAGGATATTATTATATATTACCACATTATATAATTTAATCCCACGGTGCACTGAATTTTGTCTAAAAAGTCAAAACTGAACTCCTACATATAAGTCTCAGATAAAATGTTTATTCAAACATCATGCATGCATTCACATTCAGAGCCTGTGATGGAGCTGTCCATTCAGCACCACTGTGACATGCACACACTCTGATTGGCCAGTGCTTTTACAGGGACTAATTCTGATTGGCCAGTCCTCTGTGGACAGCATCATGCTGAGAATTTATTGGCTACTTGTGTATTATCCCAGCTTGTTGGATATAAATATGAGAAACAAGAATTATATGACCACATTTGGGGTTTAATGGATGTGGGTTTTTTTACAAGTCTGTGTGTCAATGTGCATGTGTGCTAGTCATTTATGAAATTTTGAAATAGTAGTCAGGTTTTCAGAGGTGTCCTCTCTCTCTTTATAGTGGTGTGTGTGTGTGTGTGTGTAAGAGTTTGTGTGAGTTCACGTGTGAGTAAATGGGTGCGTCACTGTTTGGTTGACTTGGTCCTCTTTTTGTGGCATTTTAGGAATTGTGATGCAGTCTCTTTTTTACACCAAGAAAATATTGAGCTTGTGCATCATTCTTCAACTTTTTGAAGTTGGGACAGATAATTTTAAATTGGGAAAGCAGTGTTTTTTTGAATTTCATTATAGTTAGGGCAGGTGGTTAGGAAGTGCAACTCTGTTTCTTTTTCTCCTTGGCTACACTGCTCTCTCTGGGCATCCAGCTCTGTCTGTATCTGCCCTTCTCTATCTAGCCGTCGCCCAGTCCATCATGTTCTTCCTCAGTTTGTGGTCTCTGACTGTGCTCAGGTATTCTGCTAATCTCTGTTTAGGGCCAAATAACATTGTAGTTTGCTTTGTTTTGTGTTGTTTCATTCCAATAAGCTAGGTAGTTTTCCTTTTGTGCATTAATCATTTGGTAGGGCTCTGTTGATTCTGTGGATAAGGGTTGTCAGTGTCCTGAGGCTGATTATTGTTTAGTCGTGTTAAATGTGTTAGTCTGTTTATGGAGCCTCAGTACCAGCTGAATGAGGTGACTCTTGTCAACATTCATTTCATGGATTTTAAGGGCTTTAAAATGATAAGAGTTGGGGGTCACACAATTTTAGATGTTTCCAAAATTTGATGGCTCTTTTCTCAATGTGGATAGAGGGCATTGGCCTGATTCTGCCCTGCATGCATTATTAGGTGTGTACTCTAAGGATGCTTTTACAAAACTCTCTATGCAGGGCTTCAATCGGATTTTTGTCCCATTTGTCAAATGCGTGATTTAGGAGAGGACCCCAAACTTCGCTGCCATATATTGCAATATGTTCTATGACTGATTGGAATATTTTGAGCCAGAGTCTTATTGGTATTTCAAATTAGATAGATTTTTTTGATGGCATAGAAAGCCCTTCTTGCTTTGTCTTTCAGTTCATTCACGGCCAAGTTGAGGTTTCCGTTTGTACTGAATTTCAAACCAAG
Source organism: Rhinichthys klamathensis goyatoka (assembly GCF_029890125.1). Lineage (NCBI taxonomy): Eukaryota > Metazoa > Chordata > Actinopteri > Cypriniformes > Leuciscidae > Rhinichthys > Rhinichthys klamathensis. The sequence continues at coordinate 1,479,305 of NW_026606577.1, read as the reverse complement.
GAGTAGTTTGTGGCATGATCAATTTTGATCATACCAAGGGTGAAATTGTTCTTGAAACTTGTTCTGCTGCAGACCCTCTTCTGTTGGAGACAGCAGGACCAGATCATCTGCATAGAGGACTAACTTTATGGTGTAGAATTTATCATGTAGTCATGTGGAGGCCAGGTGCTGCAGATTGTTCTAGTTTTGATGTATATATTGAAGAGGGTCGGTGATAGTCGGCAGCCCTGTCTCACACCCCTCCTTGAGTGAAGAACTCCGTTTATTTCTGAAAGTGAGACAGACCTTGTTGCCAAATTGAATCAAAGGCCTTCTGGAAATCTACAAAGCATGCCAATATTTTGGTTTTGTTTTGGTTGATTTATTTATCAATCAGGGTATGGAGGGTGAAGAAATGGACTGAAAATTTGACTGGTCTAAAATTTGGTAAGAATCCAATTTGACTTTTGCTTAAGGGATTGTGTTCGGTAAGGAAGTGAATGAGTCTTGTGTTGATAATGCTGCAAAACATCACTGCTCACACAGATGCCTCTGTAATTGTTTGGATCTAATTTGTCTCCAATTTTGAAAATGGGCGTTATGAGTCCTCTATTCCAGGTGTTCTTTCTCTCAGATGTTGTCCCAGACCCCTAGTCCACATTTACAGTCAATGTAAAACAGGCAAATATTATGTTTTTTGAGAAGCAGTTGCATAACCAATAGACAATGATGTATTGTAGGTGCGTTGACACTGACAGCGATTAAATCACGGGAAGTTGCTGTCCTGTTGGTTGCTACTGGATGACAATCATGTAAGCTTCACTGTCTGTGCTTCCATTTGCCGTATTGCATCACTGTGAATGGTGTTATAACAGTGCATTTTTGTTATAACAGTTGTTTTCCCTCATGTAGCCTTAAATCACTAACTCTCATTGAAACGAACTTATGGTCATTTTGATTCTGCAAATCACTGTCAGTGTGAACACTTCTCGTATATTTTTGTTAATGTATGACTATGATTTTGCCAAGTAGGATTTATGCCAGAATCAACATTTTTTGTTTGTCTTTTTTGTCTTTGTCTTTTTTTCGGGGCGGCAGTGGCTCAGTGGTTCATGTAGGTTGTCTACAAACCAGAAGGTTGGTGGTTCAATCCCCGGTTCCACCTGACCAAGTGTCGAGGTGTCCATGAGCGAGACACCTAACCCCCGCTGCTCCCGACGAGCTGGATGGCGCCTTGCATGGCTGACGCCGCCGTCGGTGTATGAATGAGTGAGTGAATGGGTGAATGTGAGGCAAAACGTAAAGCGCTTTGGTGGCCATTGGGTCTGTGAAAGCGCTATATAAATGCAGTCCATTTACCATTTTTTGTAAACTTTATGTTGTGTAGGTGCATTCACACCTAACCCCTAAAAGCAGAGGAAAATGACAAGTTAGAATGCTATTCATGCCCCAAAACCCAACCCTAAACCTAACCCTAAAATATTATTGGTTGAGGACGACAGGGATGAGGACAAGGATTCAGGAACATGTCCTACTTTGAAAATCATGGTCATGTGTATTTAATTGAATTTGAGGACAGTGACTCAGAATTGTCATTCTTTTATACCCAGTCAAATCTGAACGACGCAGCCATCAAAATTTGAGTCTGTAGTGAAGACTTCCTGTTGCTCTTTACTGACAAATTTGGCCCTCTTTTTTTCAGCGCACACATTGAAAACACACTTTAACAGACATTAATGACTTCAGGCAGCTTGTGGGTGTTTCAGTGACCTGTGTGTCCACGGGATCAGAGAAGCACTGATATGGCCTGTACACGTGACTGGACAAATGCAGTAATATCAACTGTGTGTGTGTGTGTAACTGCAATAGAACAAGACACCAAGCAATATATTTCTCTCATCCTTATACACACTCTGTTCGCAGTGTTTACCGTCCATCTGTATTAAGGGATTAGAGGACCAGCTGTCGACAGCCCCATAGCCCCTCACACACACAGCAGCAGTGAGACCGGACAGGAATTTCTTTGAGTCAGGAAGGAAGCGGGGGGGGGGGGGGGGGGGGGAGTGGCCTAGAGGATCTGAGCATGCTCAGTCAGCACCGGATTGAGACGAGAGCCGCTCATGCCCTCATCTGCAGGAAGAGAGAGAGAGAGAGAGAGGCTGCTGCATTTCAGAGGTGCACATGAGCGCTTCACACACTCAGGATGTGGAAGTATGGCTCGCCGGACACTTTCATGTTGAATGAGGCATTCTGAGTCGGGCCGATCACCCGTGCTTGGGATCACCAGAACCGACCCGGATTAACATCCCGCTCGGGATGCCTTGGGAAAGGCGGCCCGTGAAATGGGAAGATGACACTGTGGGATCAGGACAGCCTGCACTGCACTAATGAAAGGCTTCAAGCTTGCCTGGTAAGATGGACAGACGGTCCTGTGTGATGCTAACCGGTCTGTCGTGGGCTTCTTCTCTCTCTGCAGTATTCGTTTGTGTGTTTACTTCTCATTTTAATGTCGCAGGATAGAGATTTTGGCACCATGTCCTCATCTTAAACACCTGCTTTGTACAGTACGGTAGGGATTCGCTCTCTCCGTGGCTTTGTATCTGTCGCTGTCATAGATCTGCAGTGGCGTATTAGTGCCCACTTGTATACATCAACCATGTACAGCGTTGACTTGGTCTGATGACTGATTCGGTTCTCCATAGCTCCAAACAATGGGCGATCACACAGCTGAGGCCAAGATGGTGGACTTTAATGATAAACTTTTAATGGTTATGTAACAGTGCCCTCTTAGATGGCAGAATGATTCTTCCCTGTTGGATGGTGGAAGCCTATTTTAGAGGCACTGAGTTCAGGACTTATGCAGATTAGTGAAGGAACGGTGACTGTGCAGTTTTCAATGTAATAATTTCATATTCTTTTGGACTGTCGTTTTTTCCTTTTTCTCAGTTCATATACTCTACTGTTTGTCAGCAAGGCAAAATGTTGCAGTTTCCTCAGAAGTCGAAGTTATCTGTGATGAAGGTGCTTTCTGGTTGGGAGAATTTTTAGAAAAGAGGAAACAGTTCAAATTAGCTCATATGATGCGTTTCTATTATGAAATAGTCGCTTGGTTAAAGACTTTTATTTATTTTTGGTTAGGCAAAGTTTTTTTGTCATTTGAAATGCAGTACTGTGTGTTTCAAGTCTGATAAGATATTATAATGTTTTATCAGATGATGATGCAGGTTGTGTTTATGAAAGCCTGGGTGTTGATATGTCTAATCTGATAGAACTAGTGTATTGATCTTGTAGTCTTGAGACATTGTAGGCCACATGAACATGGCTTTTATCTAAGTCTCAAATAAAACCCAGAGTCTATTTTTACCATATTAAATGTGATGATAACCTCAAGCACGGGTCAGCGTGACGTCATCACAGAATTAGCGGGAAAAAAAATGGCAGTTTTTGTCTGTCTGTCTGTCATTAAAGCCTTATTTTTGTAATTTAGACTAATTCATTAAAATGACAGCCTAGTTCTTGGGCCATCAGGTTGTTGGTCTGGATTTTGGCCTTAATAATAAGTCTAGTCCTTGTCTAAACTTTCCCAGACACTCCATTGGTCAGACAAATAAATATTCCATTCCCAAACATCATTGGTTGTAAATGGAAATTAAACTAATAATAATAATATAATGGTTTTCTTATATATATATACATATATATATACACTCACCGGCCACTTTATTAGGTACCCCATGCTAGTAACGGGTTGGACCCCCTTTTGCCTTCAGAACTGCCTCAATTCTTCGTGGCATAGATTCAACAAGGTGCTGGAAGCATTCCTCAGGGAGTTTGGTCCATATTGACATGATGGCATCACACAGTTGCCGCAGATTTGTCGGCTGCACATCCATGATGCGAATCTCCCGTTCCACCACATCCCAAAGATGCTCTATTGGGTTGAGATCTGGTGACTGTGGAGGCCATTTTAGTACAGTGAACTCATTGTCATGTTCAAGAAACCAATTTGAAATGATTAGAGCTTTGTGACATGGTGGAAGTAGCCATCAGAGGATGGGTACATGGTGGCCATAAAGGGATGGACATGGTCAGAAACAATGCTCAGGTAGGCCGTGGCATTTAAACGATGCCCAATTGGCACTAAGGGGCCTAAAGTGTGCCAGGAAAACATCCCCCACACCATTACACCACCACCACCAGCCTGCACAGTGGTAACAAGGCATGATGGATCCACGTTCTCATTCTGTTTACGCCAAATTCTGACTCTAACATCTGAATGTCTCAACAGAAATCGAGACTCATCAGACCAGGCAACATTTTTCCAGTCTTCAACTGTTCAATTTTGGTGAGCTCTTGCAAATTGTAGCCTCTTTTTCCTATTTGTAGTGGAGATGAGTGGTACCCGGTGGAGTCTTCTGCTGTTGTAGCCCATCCGCCTCAAGGTTGTGCGTGTTGTGGCTTCACAAATGCTTTGCTGCATACCTCGGTTGTAACGAGTGGTTATTTCAGTCACTGTTGCCCTTCTATCAGCTCGAACCAGTCTGGCCATTCTCCTCTGACCTCTGGCATCAACAAGGCATTTCCGCCCACAGAACTGCCGCTCACTGGATGTTTTTTCTTTTTCGGACCATTCTCTGTAAACCCTAGAGATGGTTGTGCGTGAAAATCCCAGTAGATTAGCAGTTTCTGAAATACTCAGACCAGCCCTTCTGGCACCAACAATCATGCCACGTTCAAAGTCACTCAAATCACCTTTCTTCCCCATACTGATGCTCGGTTTGAACTGCAGGAGATTGTCTTGACCATGTCTACATGCCTAAATGCACTGAGTTGCCGCCATGTGATTGGCTGCTTAGAAATTAAGTGTTAACGAGCAGTTGGACAGGTGTACCTAATAAAGTGGCCGGTGAGTGTATATACATACCAGTGTTTCCCCTACCATTGCCGCCCCCCCAAAACGACCCCCGCCCCCCCTAAAATGCTGACGAAATCCAGTCATAAAAAAGGAATTTAGTGTATAACTCAAAAGGTCTTCACGGCAACCCGTCAAAATAAAAGTTCGGTTTAAACTGACAGAAATATATTACTGTTGTACATTAGAATTTAGATATGTCCCAACGTAATAATACACTAACAGTAATCCAAATAAATTATCATCAAAATTTAAATTTTTAAGGAATAATCCATGTTTTAATTTTAACAGTAAAGCTCATTGTTCAGCAAGTTATTTGACAAAAAGTTTATTTAATTTCATATGATTAAAATTGATGATAAATGATAACATTTGTGTTTTATGTCTTCATTTTATTACCAGAAAAAACACAAACTTAACACAGACTTAGTGTGAATTTTTTTTCATATATTTTTTTTAAAAAAAGTATAAGTTTAATTATTCATAATACATGATTTCAATTAATTAGACTTAAATATGCTTTTTGATTGCAAAAAAAATTACACCACGTATCCGTAACACGCCCTCTCCGCAGCAGTCCTAGGGGAAAAAAATCCTAGGGGAAACACTGCATACCATGGTATTGAATCATTTCTATTAATATACAATGGTATTTTAATGATATTGTATTTCATGGAATTAGCATAGTCCATGTCGAAAAAAAAGATATTACCATAGTACACGTTACAAAAACATGAAATGCTTTCTTTTAAAGGTATGTGTGTAGGTACAGTTGTACAGATTTCTGCTTATAAGCCGCTCTGCGATAACAGTGTGGACAATCTCAGCATCTGTGTGCTGTGTTCTCTAGTAGGACTCTCGCTCCCAGCGCTGTTAAATGAGCACTGCAGAGTGCGTCCTTGGACCAGATCACTCACGGTGTCCATCTGTGTGTGTGTTTACTGCAGTGGACACTAAGACACTTGTTGCTAGATAATTATGAGTCCCTCATGAAAACACATCCCAGATTTACTGCTTTTCTTGCCATTTTGTTTACTTTTATATGATTTCCTCAAATAATCCTGTTTGATAATCCAGATTTATAATGTCTGATTACAGTATAAAGAGGATGTACTTCTTAAGGCAGATGTGGTCACATTGACCAGCTTCCTCTCTAGTGCAGTCTGTCACAGACGTAGCGTTCCAGTATGTTTAAGTTATATTGCATAGTATAGAATTTATTCTTCATGCTGTTTAAAGTGCCCCGTATTATGCTTTTTCATGTGTAATAAAGCTGTTTTTGAATGTAAAAGGTCTGCAAAGTTTAAGTCTACAAACCGATTCTGAACTGCCTGAAATGAATCGTCAGTGATGCCAGACTTACTTCCTTCACAAGCCTAAGTAGGTTTTATCAAATTTGCATAATGCCAGCATATGGTCTTCATTGGCTGCCCACAAACAACATCTACTTTTTTGACCCGCCCTCAAACAGTGTAGTTGTAGCAGAGGCCTGGAAGAGTTTTGGTTCATGTTGTTGTCATGCCGAGAAGACGCTGTTTTCCGCGCTGCAAATCCACTTTGGATGCACTTCAAAAAGATGAGAACTCGGGCTCGAATTGATACGGTAAAATTGATGCGATCTTTACTGTTTGTTACTGTGTATACAAGTGCTAAAGAGGCTTCTGTAGCTAAAATTCATACGAGTAATGTAGGCATTTGTTTTCCGACGTACGTTGTAAGAGGTAGACCAGTCACAACAGACTGGGCCAACTGACCAGAGTATAGAGCAGAGGGGTTTAGAGGGACCGCATCTTCAAACGAACTGGTTTCAGACACTGTGTGAAATGAGGTGATGTGCAATGTATGTTATGAGAAAATTAAAGTGTGTGTTTTTATTTATTTTTTACCTTGGATGCATATAAACCTTTTGTACGAGACCTCCAAAAGAAAATTAGGAACCATTAAAATAGCATAATAGGGGTACTTTAAAAAAGTGTGTGAAACAGTATGATAAGCTGTTTTTTGTTTTTCTCGAAGGCATTCCAGTGTTAAATGCAACACTAACAGATAGCTGGACAGTAAAGATAGGCTGTTTGTTCCAGACATTGCCATGTATTACACTGACCTGAGCAGATTACATGTCTATTTTAAGCAGAGATATACTCTCTCTCTCTCTCTCTCTCTCTCTCTCTCTCTCTCTCTCTCTCTCTCTCAGTATAAATCAGACTAGCAACTAGTTTGATTTGATTCACAGATTCATGATTTGATTTAAAGTTTGAACATAATTAATAATATGTTGTTTTTCTGTTTCTGTAAATGTGAATTTTCTGATTATTTTTAAATTGTGACTCCACTCTGATGTCACCCATATCTGATCTCTGGTCCAACTCTGAATTTGTTTTTAATCTAATTTCACTCGAATCTCAATTGTGATCTTATCGAACTCTTGACTAATTTGCGACTGATCTGAGTCTGAACCAAATTTGACCTTTATCTGATCTCACTCATATGATTGGACTGTGATCAAATCTGGTGATGACAATCTGGTGGTAATCTGATCCTGATCTGAATTCATTTCGATCTCATCTGACAATGATTTGAGTAATTGAACCCTGATCTGATCTAATATTTATTACCAGATCATGATTTGATCACTTCTGATCTGATCCAGTTTTATCAGACCCCAATTTTGAACAGATTTAAACAAACATCTCTGATCTTATTAGACTATCTAAACATTATCTAAACTGCTCTTATTTCTATCTCTCTGTAAACTAATAAATAAATATATATATATATATATATATATAAAGAAGTATTTTATGCTCACCATGGCTGCATTTATTTAATGAAAAATACTAAAATATTATTACAATTTAAAATAACTGTCTTCTATTTGAGTATATTTTAAAACGTAATTTATTCAAAATTGATAATATATACGAATCATTGTTTAAAAATTGAGCACCAATAATAATTGAGTACCAGAATGATTTCTGAAGGATGATTTGACACTGAAGACTGGAGTAATGATGCTGAAAATTCAGCTTTGCATCACACAAGAACTCATAAATCTCAGCTCTCTCCTTAAATGTAAATCTATGTGATTTTTTTGCCTCTTTTTTCATCCACCAGGTAGAAATTATAAGTCTGGTTGTTTAGAAAAATAACAGTGCATTTCCTCTTCAACAAGACACGTGATTTGCGGTATCATTCACACAAGTTCAAGCTTATTACTTATTCACATAAGTAAAAGCTATCCAGAGTGTTTTTGTAAAATATCTGTGATTACCGTAAAGTAAAGCTGCTTTGAGACAATCTGTAGCAATAAAGGTGAGTTGACTTGACTGGGTAGGATTTGATGGCATATGCATCACAGGAGTGAACTGAGAGCGAGCATGAGTGAGTGAGAGAGGGGAGGGAGGGATGTGATTGGACAGGGGGAGGGGTAGAGAGCCAGAGACTGCTGACGTGAGTGGCTTCATTCAAGAAACCCATGAATATTAAACCCCAGCACAGCAGCCGCTTTTCACACCAGCTCGACAGAACGATAGTGAAGAACTAACAGAACAGAAGAGGAAGCGTGTAGAAGAGCGAAGAAATGAGGAAGCTTGCATGAAAGAACATGGATGCTGAGACGATAAGCTCCGCCTCGTCTCTTTTTCCTCTCTCCTCACATCACTCCATTCTCACACTGCAGCCGCACTGAATGAATGAAGCAGAGCCGAACGCTTTCGTGTAGCCCCTCATGGCCACCAGGTTTGTCAATGTGTGATTTTTGCATGAACATCATGAAGGGAAGTCATTTGCATGATGGGACTGTCACACTTGACATGTCCATTAGCTGCAATTTCCAATATTTTGGTTTTTGTTTGTGCTTTTGCCACCTTGTATGTAATAGAATCATGGATTTTTCCAGCAAGTAAACCCATCTTTCATCCAATTTCAAGCAGATAACTGTATGTTTTTTAGAAGAGATATGCATCTGTGACATTTGATCAGAATAATGCATTGGATTTGCTGCATGTACCGAGTGATTATTATTATTATTTTTTTGCATCACATAGGAGTGTTTTCACCCCTTTAATGAGTGTGAAAGATGTTTATCTCTGCCTATTGCTCTCTGTGGCACCAGCCTAGCGTGAGAAAGCAATATCTTCCGACTCGTGGCATGAGAAAATGTTTATACCATGTATGTTAGTTTTTGGTTTTAGCCTTTAAGCAGAAGTGTGAAAAACTGCATTCACACATGTGTGTGTGGCTTGTCATTACGGCTCTTATAAGCGCAGATATGACAGATGAGGCGTGTAGGGCCTTACATCCATCCACAATACAAGCTTTTTTTCTCTTGAGTGTTTGATAAATACTTTTTATCACTTTATAGGTGTGTGTTTGGCACTTGTGTTCTCAAAGCTGCACCCTAATGTCAGTTGCTATCTCATGAGAGACAATGTCTGGACTGGAATACTAGCTCACTGCTTATTGGATACTGTACTGTACTATGAACTACACAAATAGTGATTATTGTAGTATAGAAGTATGTGGGGGATGCACAATATATTGGTACCTTATTGGCTAATTATGTAATTTTCAAATGTATCTGTACCAGTTAATGGTTAATATTTTTTTTACTACTCTATTTTTATATTTACTATATTTATACATTTAGATTGCCTTTTCATTATAATGTTGTCAAGTCACCTTTATTTATGTAGCACTACAATACAGATTGTTTCAAAGCAGCTTTGCAGTGACAACAGGAAAACAATGCAACAAAGTTTGTTTCAGCTGTACAGCAGACCTAGAAGAAAATAGTGTCATAGTCCAGCCTAAGTAAGGTCAGCGATGTTCATTTTTGTTGTAAAAAAGAAAAAGAAAAAGTTATTGATTTAGTTTATACAGCATTTATCTATACAGCTGCTCTGGAGAAAACAGCGATGTCATCGTCCAGCTCAGTTCAGTTCTCATATAATGGTGTCAATGCAATCAGATCAATAATATTGTTGAATATTAAGTGTTGTGATGCCTTAATTTAGTTGTGACATTTAAAATGATTTATTTAGACAAAATAATATGGAATATTGTGCTGCTCACTCTCACTTTGTATATTGAATGAGATGATGTACAAGAAAACATTATTAAGCAGCTGATCTAACAGATCCTTGACAGCGTGATAGATGTAGATCTATGCACCAGTAATTTGACGCCACTGTTTCTGTGAAGGTTTTATCTGCAGTGATTTATTTGCCGTCAGAACCTTCTAGAACACGTGGACTTGTGTTCTAGTAAGGAACGGCTGCTTGAATGTTGCTGGATGGATAAAATCATAAGTGCATTAGGTTGAATGAACCCAGAGAGGTTGTGAGGTGTTTTATCAGCTCTCTCTCTCTCTCTCTCTCTCTCTCTCTCTCTCTCTCTCTCTCTATCTCTATCTCTATCTCTATCTCTATCTCTATCTCTATCTCTATCTCTATCTCTATCTCTATCTCTATCTCTATCTCTATCTCTATCTCTATCTCTCTCTCTCTCTCTCTCTCTCTCTCTCTCTCTCTCTCTTTTGCCACACTGTGTTTGTTTTTCCAGACGGGCAGCTCTTAGCTCAGGTACAGAACATTAATAATTAAGATAGAACCTGGTGGCCTTTCTGAGGGACAGATGACGGGCTGGCACGGGGAAGAAGGGGGATTGCTGCATCGAGAGATTGAGAGAAAGATAGATGGCTAGAGAAGAGTTTCTCCATCTGATTGAAGAAGGCTTTTCATCTTCTGTATTATCTATATCATCTTGACCTTTGTAAGCAAACAAGGTCTGATTGAGAGATTCTCCGTCTTTGAGGTCAGCTAGTGAGTGTTGTTGTAATGGTTCTTCTCAGAAGATTTAACTCTTTCTTAGCTTAGTCTCATTTTAGAAATAAAATGAGACTTGTTGACACAGTTAGAGAACAGCTACAAAATGAACATGCACAATATTTTGGTGCCATAAGAATTTGAGAATTATTTGACTTTTGATTGTAAGTTGATTGCCAAATTTAAAGGGATAGTAACCCAAAGACCTACAAATGAAAATTCTGTCATCATTTTCCTCAAGTTGTTCCAAATCTGTATGAGTTTCTTCTTCTGTTGAACACAAAAGAAGATATTTTGAAGAATGTTGGTAACAAGACGGGTTGACATAGCTATTGACTTCCATAGTATTTTTTTTTCCTACCATGGAAGTCAACGGCTACCGCCAACTGTTTGATTACCAACATTCTTCAATATCTTCTTTTGGGTTCAGCAAAAGAGAGAAACTTATACAGGTTTGGAACAACTTGAGAGTAAATGATGACAACATTTTGGGGTGAACTTCCTTTTAAGCCTGTGTTGAGAATCTCCTGTGAGAATATTAAGGTCTCAGGAGAAAAATATATGAACTAGTAGGTCTTCATTTGCTTTGCTCTCCATTTTTAATATTTTTTTTCTTAAAGTTTCTTCTTTTTTCCGCCCCTTTTTTCTTCTTCGGAGTTTCAGTTTTGTGCTTCAAAAAGATCATCAGATGTTCAGTTCCTGTATTTTGACCGATCTTGTTTTTTTCTGTGTGATTTTATCAGTGATGTGGAAATTCCCACTAGAACTACAGCGCTTTAGCGATGTGACCTCCGCTGCTGTGAGTTGTAAGATGTCAGTCTGATGTACATTCCTGAAAGCTAACAGGGCAGAGGTGAAAGGCCAATGAATGGCCTTCTGGGAGGATTTGTGTGTACACAAAGTGGTTCTGTGGTTAGGGTTGGGACTTTTCTGTTGTTATTATTCTGAGCCAATGACTATATTTATTCCCCTGACCTTTACAGAAAACCTTTTTCATTTGTACATTTTCATTAATACATTTAGTATGTTTAGTATAGCCTTTTGATGGTTTACACAAAACTCAATCCTGCATCTCCCACATGAGCACCACACGTTTGTGACCACATGCGCTAACTGTCCAGCCAAGGCTCAAACAACCATTTGCATTCTTTTTGTGTAGTGTAACATCTGTTTTATGGTTATTTATTGGATATTTTTCTTGTTTCTGTAGCACTGCCAGTAACTCGAACCGCAGCACGCCGGCCTGCTCACCCGTCCTGCGTAAACGCTCGCGCTCCCCGACGCCCCAGAGTCCAGAGGGAGAGAACATGGTGGAAAAGAACTCCGATCATTCTTCCGATAAATCCCCTTCCACCCCGGATCAAGCCGTCCAGCGCACTTACAGCCAGTCGCTTTACAACACCCGCACCGGAGGAAAGAACTCCAAGGTAAATGTGTGACTGACTGTACTTACTGTACTTCTGCTCTCACCGTCTTCATATACTGGCACATCTATTGCTACTGTGGGGTCAAATTCCTCCTCAGTGCAGGCTTGTAAACTCAACTCTGAGTACTGCAGGTGATTTATACCTGTAAAGAAAATAATCTACATTTCCCTACAAGATACCAATGTTTACAGTTGTCCAGGAAATTTACTTAAAAACCTAGTGAGTTGCCTATCCAGGGAACAGTTTAGTCATCATACACACACAAAAAGTCATCATACACACACAGTGAGTACAATTGTATACCCCCCCCCCCCAGTGTTTGTATACAATTGTATACCCCCCCCCTCCAGTGTTTGTATACAATTGTATACCCCCCCCCTCCAGTGTTTGTATACAATTGTATACCCCCCCCCTCCAGTGTTTGTATACAATTGTATACCCCCCCCCTCCAGTGTTTGTATACAAACCCCCCCCCCCCCCCCCCCCCTTCTTACACTTACACTACATGGTCATTGTGAACATAGTGATCACCTCAGAAGATCTGTAGCTTCAAGAGTTTAGGCTATATGTACGCATATTTACAGATATTGCCTAATTTGCATATTTTATTTTATTTTTAAGACAAAGTGTAATACAAAAAGTATTTCTCTTAATATGAAGATTAATCTGGTAGAAATGTATGAGAATATCTATAAAGGGAAGAAAAAGTCCTATTCACCTGTAGTGTGATAATAGTGTCCCCTGTTGTGGTCATTTTCAGGACTTTCGTCCCGGGTAGAGATTTTGGCACACATCCCACGTTGTTCAATGGGGTCATATTAGTCTATAACAGTTGAGATATTCTCCGCTAAATGAAGTGCATACAAATCTTACCCAGGACCTAGACTATGTGTGTGTGTGTGAGAGGCAGCTCACTAGTTTTTGAAATACTGTAGAGCTCTTGCTTTCTTTTTCCTATCATTGCATATGTTGAAGGATTGCATTTGGAAGGTAAAAGATTAAGCTCTCCCTTTCTTCGAGAAGAACATGCTTCATAAAAACAGTACATCATCTAGTGAAGCACATCTAAGTCTAATCTGAAGTCAGTCAAGTCGTTGCATTATCATTTCATGACCATCAGCACCTCATGTACCAGAATGATTTACAGAACATCTCTTCTGCTTTGATACTGTACGTGGGGAAGCTTTGCCGCCCAATGGTGTTTTTATTTGTCTGCACATAATTCATAGTTTTCTTTTTGTTTTTGTTTGTTTTCTGATATCTGTTCTTTCTCTCATGCATGCTAGTCCCACAAGAGACTGTCTAAAGTAAGCATCACTCTTTTCTGCTCTACCGTACCTCCACCCTGCATGTGACCCATCCCATAATGCTTTGCATCACCTGTCTGCGCTAACCTAGTAAATGCTAAGCAAACACTGTGCAAGACTAGCTAGTAATGCCAAGTTAAATGTTTTGAACTTTCTGATACAGACTAGCCCCTTTCACACATACAGTCTTTACTGGTAAATTACTATTAAGAGATCATGTGTGAACGCGACCTTTCCAAAAGTACCTGTAAGTTCTGACAAGTTCCCGGTATGAGAAGTTGTAACATTACCAGTAAATTACCGTTATGATTCTGTGTGTAAACAAAGAACAGGATTACGGGTATGAGCACATGCGAGGTTAGAACACGTTTAGAACAGGTTTTGCTTTTAGCCAATCATAATGCTCTGTCGGATCCGTTTATGGTAAGTTCCACTGCTTTTAATAGTTTTTCTCTGTAAACGTGCTAGGCTAGATGGACGTCTGACCTGCGCCACGTCTCATGAACGAGAACCTTGCTGTGTCCAAAATCACCCATTAAACCCTTAAATAGGGCATTATTTGAAGGGACAGCCATTTGTAGTGGGGTCCGAAACCATAGTGGATGTTATCGAGTGCACTCAAGGGAATACCCATAATGCACTGTGAGAGTCTCGTGTCGAATGAATTCCCATGCCTCACCAGAAGATGGCGCCCGAAGCTTAATCATACATCCATCCATTTTCCAAACCGCTGGTTCAATGTGGCTACAGCATAATATCATACAGGTATAAATTCCGTTTTAATCAATTATTAAATTGTTGAGTTAATGTTTATACATGCTATTAGTTTCCATGACAGAGTTTAATATACATCTTTTTAACACTACTGAAGCTGCCAGTTTGTAAAGTATCAAATAATAATTAAACAGCAAGCACAAACTAACTAATAATGCAGCGGACTCAAATTCGCTCACTCGTTTTTATTCAAGTGAACTATATTAGTGGTCTAAAATAGGCAATAGTGAATGAGCCCCTGCCTTCTTTTCCATTAATCAGCACCGCGGCTCTGCAGTTATTGCGTATGCGTATTATAGTAACTGCAATACTACAGTAATTATTATGTGTCTCGTGTTTTTTGGAGCAAAATTGCATTCTGTGCGAACCTTACGCATGTCACTCAAATTTAGTCAAATTGGACAGATAGTGAAACTAAAACGCTTCTCGTCCAGGTAGATGAAGAAAACAGACGTCTTTAAAGGTAATTTCCAATAATTTACATCATAGAGTTTACCGGTAAAGTCATTCTGGTAATTTTATGGTAATTTACTGGGATTGCTGTGTGGGGATTATTAAAAAGATTCTATTTGACACCAAATGGTGCCGATGCAGCATCACAAGAGCAGAAGTTTTCAGTATGCCATAGTAGAAACACGTTACTTGTGTCAGTCAATTTATTTTCTAAAGACAGATATAGAGGGATGAATACATATTTATAAGTAAAACATTTCACACCTGACCTCTCTTGATGAACTTTCTCTCCAGTATGACAGACTAAACCTGATTAAAGTAAGAAATCAGTATTTGTGCCCTTGAGCTCAGACCCATCCTTTGAGAAGAAACCACAGTAGAGTACTTTAGAGTCCCAGTGTGTGTGTGTGTGTGTGTGTGTGTCCAATGCTCGCATTACACTTCTTTCTCCATTCTTTTAGGTCTTTATATTTGTGTATATGAACCATAAACTTGTATCACAATCACTGTTAAGACATTTTTAGGATAGTTGTGTTATTTTGTGTGTTGTTTTATAGATCTGTCCTGTCCTCCATAAAATGCATTACACGTTTGGCAATGTATAACAACAAGAGATTAATTTAGTGTAAAGACTGCCCCCTTGTGGTAGCTTTGTGTTTTGCGAATGTGCTATGATACAAGCACAGATGAAATATCCTATACACAAACAGAGCCTTCCCATAATCCCTTGTTTTATGATATACTTATACCTGTGCTGATCTAACATTCATGGATGGATGGATGGATGGATGGATGGATAAATCGATCGATGGATCGAGATAGATAGATAGATAGATAGATAGATAGATAGATAGATAGATAGATAGATAGATAGATAGATAGATAGAAATGTATGCATTTTCTGTTGTTGAAGGTTCATGTGTATCCTCTTACGTGACAAAAAGTCCTAAAATGGACATTTTTTGGTACTCATGAGGAAAACAGCGTATAAATCATATTAAATAATGCCTTTTGAAAATGCAAAAATGCAGAAAGTTTTCTGTAATGTGATGGGTTAGGAGATAGAATATACAGTTTATGTACAATATAAAAATAATGATGTCTATGGAATGTCCCCATAAAATGTGTGTTTTGTGTGTGTGATTTGTACATCGCCAAATATAAGTGTTTGTGTATATTTGAATCACTCAGAACCCTTAGAAACTCACTCTGTTTATCTCTTCTTCTTTTGTTTCTTCTACCATCAAAATCGGATTCTTCAAACTCACAGAAAAGTCAAAGCTGGTATAACGTAAGTTTTTTTTTTTTTTTTTACTCTTCATTACTTTTGTTATATGTTTATACAATATTGTGTCAAATATTGGCAGGTTGGGGTTCTTTAGGAACTGGATTCTGTTTTTCATTATTTAAATAATTTGTGTATTGCTCATCTACATGCTATGTCATGTGAATCTCTGAGGGTGTCGCTTGCCAGAGTTAAACTGCCTTCACAGACATTGCATGTAGGAAATGATTACCTTTTTCTTCTGTAAGGCTGAATGTTTGGCCTGACATTTGTTTTCCTGTGGGAAAGAATCCATTTTTTTTTTCAGGTCAGCTAGTACTTAATGACATTTTTCATCATTTTACAAGTGCCTTTTGTGATGTTTTGTCAATGTGTTATTGTCGGTCATAACCTCTGGGCCACTCTGATGAAAGTGTTCTGCAGAAGGTCCGAACAAAGAGCGCAGTGTTCTTTCTCTCAAATAAACAGTGTTTCCGTTTCTGTCATGGATCAGGCGGTGCCACTGTTACTGCTCAAACATACTACATCTAAAACATATAGTATAGCACAGATCATTTGGTTCACATTGAAATCTCAGACTTTTGATTTAGTTTTGAGATCTCTTCTGAGACTCATGTGAGATTGCTGGATTCTGTTTCCTTAGGAGAAATATCTAAGAATTCAGAGATTTAGGAAAAGTTCCCATATTGTCTAAATTGTTTCTCACTGAGCAGCAATTGAGTAGCCTGACTTCATCATACTCATATTCTAGTCAGAATGTGAGTCTGATACTGCTTCATAGGGCTTTGATTATGAGGCGTGTCTTAACCAAACCAGGAAAAAAAAAAAACTCTGCACTCAATTGGATAGACCTACAACCAATCAGAGCAACGCAGTAAGTCAAATACTTTGCATAGCACAGTTGTCAACTACAGAACTCAAATGCACGCACGCTGGACGAAGTAAAATAACGAGTGTTGCTTCTTTTACTTGGCCCTCTATGAGTGCGACCAAAGGAGAAACTACAACGACCACAGGGTTTTCATTGCGTCCCATCTTCTTAGTTACCATCGGAGCCAGCTGATAAATTAAACTTTTGCCGAATCCCATTGGAAGGACGGCAAACACATCTTTCCGATCGACAAATGCCTTGATTGCAGTTCTATGTTCGTCTTTTAAAATGAATGCGCTGTCGATTTCTTTTACAACAGACGTGATAGCGGAATCTCTACATCTCAGTTCTCTAGCGGCAGTCATCTGTGAGGGAAACCAGTTCAACCCAAGCGCTCTTTGATAACGCGATGATTACGTAACTGCAGATCATCTGTCCATCATCGTATAAAGCCCGCCCTGGCAATTTGATTGGCCCGATGATTTCTGAACCGATCATAATTACTCCTCAATGGAGCGAGTCCAGACCGAACTTCCCGACCAAATAATGTTGTGGGCGGGGTTCGGGCTGGCATCCAGGCTAGCAATTGAGATGAAAAGATCTCATTTGTGGGGTTTCCCCCCAGCATCACTTTTAAAGCATAATTATGTTTACCGGTATATAAAATGCACCGTTTTTTACCGGGAGAAATTTAGCAATTTAATGTGCAAATCCTGATTATATGTTTTTATCATTGCTCCACTGCCATAACCACAGCCATATCACCCTGTAGCCCGGGACTGGTGGCCCACTGAAGCTAAGCTGGGTTGAGCCTGGTCAGTACCTGGATGGAAGACCTCCTGAAAACACTAGGTTTCTGCTGGAAGAAGTTTTAGTGAGGCTCACCCTGTGGTCTGTGTGGGTCCTAATTAGAGGTCTGCAATCCCACGGGACCCGACGCAAAAGAGTACGCCGTGGGACAAGTGTGAATGCGGGAGGGAAGTAACTGATAATTGTGCGGGAAGCAGGTGGAAGAAATTACTTGTGGGCTCCAGGAAAATATAATTATCTAATAATAACAGCACGAAGAAGTCTGTAACTGGAGTAACTCTAGTCCTAATGCCCCAGTTTAGTCATGGTGACACTATACTGTAACAAGCACCATCCTCTGGATGAGACGTTAAACCGAGGTTTATACATTTTATAAATCCCATGGCACATCTCTTTAAGAGTAGGGGTGTAACCACGGTGTCCTGGACAAATTCCCTCCATTGGCCCTTATCAATCATGGCTCCTAATAATCCCCATCCATTAAACTGGCTCTATGACTCTCTCTCTTCTATGGCTGGTGTGTGTTGAGCGCACTGTGGCTTCCGTCGCATCATGCAGGTGGATGTTGAGGAGAGACCTCCTGATATGATTGTAAAGCACTTTGGGTTTACAGTAGTACATAGTAAAGCGCTAAATGGGGCAGTTGTGGCCTAATGGTTAGAGAGTCAGACTGGTAACCCGAAGGTTGCGGGTTCAGTTCTCAATACCAGCAGGAAATGACTGAGGTGAGGTGTTGAGTAAGGGTGCCACAGCAAAATGAGTCTGGGTTAGGGGTGTGCGATATCACGGTTTTTGATCGTGGACGATTAAAATGTCTCCACGATCTGCTTTTGAAGAAATATCGTAGTATCGTGCATTTTATCAGTTGCAGTTCTGGCGCCGAGCTCCGTCTCAACATACAACAAATGTTAACGCAGAGGAACGGGACACTGCAGTTCACAGAAGTTCATTATTTGCATGTGCTTTAAAGCCTTGCTGGTTAAACATGTAATTCACGTGCTGATGCGCTGTTCTGACGTGTGCTTTCTGAGCGCATACACCCGAAGCACACGGGCACTAAAAGCCTGTCTAACAGCGTCTGTTTACTGGACTACGTTATAAGTTATCTTTCGAGTCTTATTGCGCTAATATTGTCAAATACACACAAGGTTTACATAAACAAAGTTGGTTATGTCTAAAGTGAAAGCAAACAGAAAAAAAATGAGAGAAAATCTGCTTGTCAAATGCGTGTATTAGACGAATCGCGTGCAGCTCTTAAAGCGAAAGTAGCCAGTTAGTAAACAAGCTGCCTCTTGTCCTTAAAGAGATAGTTCACCCAAAAATAAAAATTCTGTCATTATTTACTCACTCTAATGTTGTTCCAAACCTGTATTAATTTCTTTCTTCTGTTGAAAATAAAAGTTATTTGGAAGAATGTGGCTAACCAAACAGTTGCTGGTCCCCATTGACTTCCATAGTAGGAAAACATATGGAAGTCACTGGAGTACAGCAACTGTTTGGTTAGCCACATTCTTCCAAATAACTTTTATTTTCAACAGAAGAAAGAAACTTATTCGGGTTTAAAACAACTTGAGAGAGTAAATGATGACAATTACAATGTTTGGGAGAACTATCCCTTTAATGTTAATAAAACAACAAAACACAAAGAGGAAATCACTCACTGCTCTTGACTGAGAACTTTAGTAGTAGCTTTAATAATAATAAATGTATAATTTATACAGTGAAGTCTATGTTGTGTTTTATTTTCGTATTTGTTAATTTAGCCTAATTACTTTCTTCAATGCTACTGTTAAATACCCCTTACTGTAGCTGAAAAAATAAAGCACTGTTTATTTCATTTGTATATTAAGTTGTGTATGCTTAATGTGTATCTTTGTTCCTAATTCTTAATAACAAAGAAAATAATGATAAAGATTTTTATCTTCGCCACTTTGGCCTAAATGTCTGCCATTCTTTTTTCTTTTGTTACCTATAAGGCTTTTTTTTTTTTAAATAGGGACATTAGTTTGGCTGTAATTCTCAGTCACTTGCAAAATAGTAAAACCAACATGAAAAAGAATCGTGATAAAATCGTTAATCGTGATTTTCCTGAAAAAAATCGTGATATGATATTTTTGCCATATCGCCCACCCCTAGTCTGGGTGTGTGTGTCCATGGTTTGCAGTGTGTGTGTGTGTTCACTACTCACTCCTCCCAGTGTGTGTGCACTAACTTAGATTGGTTAAATGCATAGGACAAATTCCAAGTATGGGTTATAACATACTTTGCCTTCATAATATGTCACTCACTTTCATTACATCTTTCATATAAAAGCCTCATTCATTCATTCCTTGGAATAGATAGTCATACAACAATGCATTTTCAGTTTAAAGCAAATGATCTGCACTCAATTGAATTGATCAAATTTTGACATGCAAATAGATATCTTTCAACACTTTTTACCAGAATAGTTTTTAAAGGTGCCATATGTAAAAATTGAGGTAAAAATATCCAACAAATGAGCTACACGTATCAAAAGAATGAGAAGAAATAAATGCAATGATGTCATTAAAAAAATGACAAGTTATAGTGCTGCCGAGATATAAACCTGAATTAGCATGCTAAATTACTAGCCCCGGCCCGGCCGGTGTCATAATACCAGTTTCGGCCATGGGAGGCGGTATGCGGGCAACATACATAACCACCAGCCAAACTCCAATACACGAATAACTCGCACGGCTTGTGGGCGTACTTGAACCTGATGTCAATCGCGTCTATATGAGACCGGCCATTATAATTTAGTGTTGAGATGTTGTTCATTGAGTCTCTAATCTCTAAAAATCTCCAAATGAACTGCGGTCTTACGATCGTGTCAATTGATTTGATTAATATGCGCGAGGGAGAGAGAGAGCAGGAGGACTGCGCTCGTGTTGTTTGAAGACGTGAGAGTGCGCGCGCGCGGCCGGGGCGCTCTCTCTCTCTCTCTGCTCGTTATGAGCGCCCTGTCAAGCGCAGCAGTCATTCTATTCTACATCACTCACCGATCAAAATAGGCTTTGGCGGGACAAAGCGGACGATTTGACGGTTTTAGAAGATTAACAACCCGAAACTAAAAAACAGACAAGAGTAGGCCAACTTTCTGGAGGTATACTGCCCCCATCTGGTATGGAATATGTGGATTTTGAATTGATTTTTTTACACAAGGCACCTTTAAATATAGATTTTTTTTTTTTTGGAGGCTGCGTTTAAAATTCACAAAAAAATCTGAGGGAGGTACAGAGTCCTGCACTTGGGCGGGTACCCGATGGGTGAACCATTAATATGATGTAATGGGTGGAATAACATTTACGTTGTCATTTTGGGCCGTGAGTCCATTATCCAAGTTTGTTTCAAATCAATTCACACTGATAGGCAGCTGCTTCGAAAAGTTCCCAATATGCATATTTATGTTCACACTCTGAAGACTCTCAAAGCTTTATATTTACAACGCGGTTTGTAGCGTTGCGCATTATTGCCAGTCGTGCTGAATTTAAGTACTTGACAGCTTCAGTGATTATATAGGGATGGCCCTTTGCTCGCTTTCTGTATGTAGTCTATTCAGAATTTGAATAATTTTTTTATTTGTTTATGCTGCTAGGAGGACCAACCACCACGTATAAACTGCAGAGTTTCAGGAGAGACGACTGCATTTTAATGTGGGTGCAGTTTGGGTCACGGTCTCTGTCAAACGGGTCGGGGATGGAATTCCATTAGTGTTGCTGTCGGATAACGGGTCGGGTGTTCTGTTAAGTAGTGTGGGTGCGGGTTTACCAAACAGGAATCTGCGGGGGAAGTCTGAATGGGCATGATGCTTCTGCATGACTCCATAAACAGAGGAAAACCAATGTGTGGACACCAGCATCTGTGTGGAGATAACAGTCAGTGTTTATAAAGACCAGCAGGAAACAATGATGCTGGGACTCTCTCCAAGTGTGAGCTTATCAGGAAATTGTATACTTTGCTCATTTTTGTTTTTCTCGGGTGGGCAGATAACCGCAAGCTGTTGGATAAATGTGCTCAGTTGTAAGATGGCAGCTGTAAACATGCTAAATACAGACAGTCAAGGAGAAGCTTTTTGTCCACAGGACTGTAAATAATCACGCTCCCTGTTACGGTTACAGTCATTTTTATTTGTTAAGCGCATTTACAAGCCATGTTGTTTCAAAGAAGCTTTATAGAAAATCACGCATTAATGTCTTAAGCTGTAAACCAGAACAAGTGAAGAGTAAGTGTAGCAAGGAAAAAACGCCACAAGATGTTGAGCTAGAGAAGTAAAAAAGTTCTGAGAAATTCTGAGATAGCCTAAAGTACAGTATGAATGGGAATATAGTGTTATTCTGTTTTAATTTGTAGTGGTGCCATTAATCATGGCAAATGTAGGGAAATTAAAACATATTTGTCATTTATTTCTCATGCATTTTCTGTTTTCACTTTATTTTACGGTACGTGCACTTACAGTGTACTTACCTAAGAAAGTACTGGGTAATATAAGGTAACTACATGGGTTAATATTTAGGGAAAGGTTCAGGATAAGTACCTAGTTATTACTCAATTACTATAATAAGTGCATAGTATGTACGTGGGGAATAGGACTGTAAAATAAAGTGCTACCCATTTTCTTCTATAATTCTACTTCAATTAATGGTTATATTTTTGTAAATATTTTAAATGTTAAGTATATTTTAGTTAAACATTTTTTTTCTTCATATTTACCAATAGGACCTAGATTGGGCAACATTGGGCAACCAGACATGTAGTGCTTACATGTTTTATTGTACAAAAAAGAGACTTCCTTAGGACTTCCAAAGAAGAGATGGTTCTACCGAGCGTCTTGCTCCTGAGCTGAACAATGTGTCTGGCTCAACAGTGGCCTCAGATGTTTTGCTTGAGAGGGGTTTGGAGTAGAGGCCAGAGAGAGAGAGAGATGATTCACCCATTTGGCATCCTCTCAACATCCCCCCTTCCTCCAGCCCAGGAAGTTAACTAGAGTTCGTTCACCCCGTGAGAGTGCAAGAACGAAGGAGAGAAGGAAGACTGAGGCGTTGTCCTTGGCCGTGCCTCAACACTAACACCATAAAATGTCTTGTGCACAATGGGGGCGTCTGTGATTCTCTCAAACACTTTTTATCTCTCTATCCTATACTTTCTCCAACTTTTTGATCTCTTTCTCCCACTTCATGAAATAAAAAAAAACTGCTACTTTTGCTATTTTGGGGGGTTTCGCAAAAAAAAAAAAAATTTGTGGAAGCTGAAGTGTCTTGTTCAGGCACCGAACCCTTCAGGTTTTTTTTGTAACATTTCCGGAGAGACATTGAATCATTGAAGTTTGACCTGGGGTGGGGGTGTAATGAAAGTCCTAGGAAAAGCATATAAATCTCCCAGCTCTTCGATCATGAGTGAGAAAAATGTACTGCCTGAAGCAAAGAGCTCACTACATCTGGCACAGCCCCTCCTCCCTCTTCTTCTTTGCATTCTATTGGCCAGCTGGCTTCCCTAGCTCCTCCTCCTCCCTCTTTCTCACACACAAACATTCTCTCAGGCCCCTCCCACTCCTCTTGGCAGAAATGTTTTGTAGAAAGTCTTAGTGAGAACTCTTTCCTGTTGTAATAAAGGGCTGCTTCTGCTCAAGAGAGTCTCTCTGTGAGATTACAATTTATGAGACACATTTTGCATCCTCCAGGAAGATATACTCAAAGGGACGAGCCGCAGATGAATTCATCTTGACTTGCAAGGATATTAATGCTTGTATTTTGACTATTTTAATCCATGCTAAAGAAATAATTTTGAAAGATTTTTTTTTTTTTATCTGAAGAAAAACCCTGCATTTTTTTTTAACAGGTGGATGTTTTTTTTCTTGGATTTCCTCAAACACATGCCTCGGGATTGTTCTTGGACGATTTTATTTTTCTTGGCAAACATTTAGGATATGCAATATCCTAAATATATATTTTCATCAGATAGCCGTAACTGAAAACCTTCATGAACACTTTGAATCTAAAATATTGTAAAGTGGCAACGTACCTCAGAGTTTCTGGCTGGATCTGGAACTGTTTCTTGTATTTTGTAAATTTGGTGGATCAGCAGGCATAAACCCTCAAACAAAAAGATTGTTTTGCCACAGCCTTTCGAAGCAGACCACTAACAGTCCTCTGTGTCTTGTTAAAAGTTTGACTCATTTCCTGAGGAAACCGTGCTCCGTTTTCATGGTCAAGACTGATACGTCTCTCTTATCAATGTGAGGAGTTCTCCTGCTGTATGTGGAGGATTGTTTGGCTGGTGTTTAGGTGCTGAGACCCAGGCTGCACTACTTAAAAAACAAACCCGGTAATGCCAAAGGACGGGTGCAGAGGTAACTCCAGGTCATTTCAGAGCATGGCCTGCTGAAGCTGGTAGTGAGCTCAACTGCATATCGTGAAGCATTGCACCACCATCAGGAGCTGAGCCAATAAGTGGGAACGTCTCCTCAAACGGACAAGAGCGATGGAAGTCCTCAGCTTTGATGCAGAGTCTGATTGGCTCTACGACTGGGAGGCAGTCCAACAGCCTGAAGTGCCCCCGTGTGATTGGATGGACTGGGATTCAGAGAGTGTTCCTGCTGTAAGCAACCAATCAGAGAGCAGATGAGAAGGGAGTTGTCTCCCTTTTTAGTTTGGCTTTGTTGATGTTAGCAAATGAGCATCTCATTATGTTTCAGTGGAGAGACACGACTACAGAGTTTTACTACTGTGCGCTTGCGGACCTGCTTAGGATAGAGGCCATGCATTTTGCTGTGAATGCAATGATTTGAGGGACTGTAGTAGTTTTTCATACATTTAGTTGTGTACCTTGATGTAGATTGTTCAGCTGACAGAGTATTGGAAAAAATGTATATAATAATATGAATATTAAACATTTAATCCGACAGATAATGTGTTTTAGGGTTAATAAACTGCATTATGCAAAACTAAAATAAAAATTTCCTATATATTCATTCCCACAGAAAGTGTTAATGGAAACAGGGTTACAGCTTTACAAATCCATTTGAGAATTTAATGCTGATATTTCTTTCCATTTTTCACGTGTCTACTATACAAAATCATGGTGACCAGGTATACATTGTTATAAAAAAGGTTGTTTTTTTTATGTATTGAGCTGCTGTTAAAAGAGAAAATATGCTGGGGACACAAAAAGCCTTTATAATATAATTATTTTAATTCTTTCTTTCTAAAAAATAATCAAATATATAGAAAGAGAATGAAGAGAAAATTCTAGGTTTTATTGCATTTACGGGGGTGGGAACAGGCCAAAAAATCTTCACGATTAAAGTAAATGAAAAAAAACCCCCATAAATATACTTACTGATTTTGTTTTTTGGTTATTGTAGGTAAGACAAATAAATGTGTATGTATATATGGGGATACAAATGGCACCCGTTTTGTAGAATGACCCTTTTACAGTTTGTCTCCAAAAAAAACAATGTATGAGGTCTTTGTTCCTTCTTAAGAATGCTGAGTGTTTTAACTGTCTCTGTGTGGATGTTTGTGGTTGTATGTGTGTTTGTCTGTACTGTACATAGCTGGTCTCATTCTCTCTCTCCTCTTGTCACTCAGGTTTTGAGCCCCACGTACAAGCAGCGAAATGAAGACTTCAGGAAGCTCTTCAAGCAGCTGCCCGACACGGAGCGCCTCATTGTGGGTGAGTCTTATGTTTGATCTTTACATACTGAAGGCAGCTACAATATAATAATCCGTCTAGTAGCATACATGTTATAGTTTATCATACAACCTGAAATTACTGCATTGATTTGTTGTTGTTGATTTGGTTAGCCCATATATGTTGAGACCTACCATTCTTTTTTTCAAACTAGTGATTGCCTGTGATATTTTTAGTGTTTAGGGTTGTAAACAATATGTATAAAACATGGAAAGGTTTCATGTATGAAAGTGGAGGATGCATCTTAACATGGACCTTTGAACTCTGACCTCTCACCTCATCCTGACAGACTACTCCTGTGCCCTGCAGAGAGATATCCTCCTGCAGGGCCGCCTCTACCTCTCTGAAAACTGGATCTGTTTCTATAGCAACATATTCCGCTGGGAAACGCTGGTGAGTTGAAATATTACTCTCGTCTCTGAGTGCATCAGTCTCTCGTGCCATTTTCTTGCACAGCTGTGAGGAGAAACGGCGTATTCTGCACGGAATTGACATTTCTGCCTCTCTTTTTCGCTCTGAAAAAAATGATATCCAGTGAATGTACTGTGTTGCTTCAGCAGGTTTGTTGAGCTTGTGTTGTCATCTCTCTATGTCTGTGTGTGTGTAGCTGACCGTGAAGTTGAAAGATGTTTGTTCCATGACGAAGGAGAAAACGGCTAGACTCATCCCCAACGCCATCCAGCTGTGCACAGACAATGAAAAGGTAAACAGAGGTCTTTGACTTTGTGCATAACACCAGTGTGCCAAACTCTGTCGTACATACTAAACATTTGCATATTCTCCTTTAGCACTTTTTTACCTCATTCGGGGCAAGAGATCGGACGTACATGATGATGTTCAGACTCTGGCAGAATGCTCTACTTGAAAAGGTTCGACAAGATATGTCATTGTTCCCAATGATCCTTTAAAAACAAATGTTTGGTGGTCATGTTAGCCCACAAAGTCTCTATGTCTCTCATATTTATCTAGCCATTGTGTCCCAAAGAGCTGTGGCATTTTGTCCATCAGTGTTATGGGAATGAACTGGGTCTGACCAGTGACGATGAAGATTATGTACCTCCTGATGACGACTTCAACACCATGGGGTGAGTCTTCCCCCATCCTGAATGTTGAATCATTTAGGTGATTCATAATTTACAAATCTACACCCTCTCTCAAAGCTTTGTTAGAAGAGGTCCAGGAAACAGATTTTCATTTGCAAGTTTAGGAATATCTGGTATTGGGGGTATTTTGTGTAGTCACAACTATAGTGGTTTTGTGTCCCTTTCCCAGCTTCTAGTACACTCAGATCTACAGATTTAGTCTTTTTTTAGGTCTGAACTCAAGAAGCTATTTTAGCACAAAATACACCCATTCAGATACACGGATATGGTCCCATTTAGATACAGCCAATCCAAACCAGTTTTGCTTTTGAAAAAAGTACTTTTATTCAGCAAAGATCCATTATTAATAGGGGTGTCACAAATTATCGCAATACAAAACTGCAACAATATGTACCGGTGATGGTGACAATCTGTATTGTGAATAATTCACCCAAAATAAAAATTCAAGTTTTCAGAGTTTTAGTGTCAGTACTACATTAAACTAATATATAAACATATATATATATATATATATATATATATATGTTGAATATAATGTATAATATATGAATATTTTTATTCTGGAGTTTCCATTGTCCTGTTTCATCAAATCCAAGCCTATTCATTAATCAAATTTAGCATTTTAATCTACAGTACATTTTTTGTTAACCTTTTACCATATGTCTTGGATTATAGCAATAATATTGTATCGTGAGTTCAGTATCGTGATATGTATCGAATCGTGACATGAGGGTATCGTTACACCCCTAATTAATTAAAAGTGGCAGTAAAAATATTTATAATGTTAGAAAAGATTTCTACTTCAAATAAATGCTGTTTTTTCCTTTCTATTTATCAAAGAATCCTGAAAAAAGTGTCACAGTTTCCTCAAAAACAATAAGCAGCACTATTTTTAACATTGATATTAATTAGAAACATTTCTGGGTCACCAAATCAGCATATTAGAATTTGATTTCTGAAGGACCGTGTGACACTGAACACTGCCCAATCAGAAATACAACAGTAAGACTACAGCTGTACATCCAGTATTCAGATGGCAAATTATCATTGATTTGCTGTAGACGTCTTCACTTCTCCTTTTCTCCCACTGTCTATCAATCCGTCTTCTTGCTATCTGTGGTAGAGGGTCTATTTTGCTGCCCGAGCTGGTAATCTTGACCTGCAGCTGTTGCCCCTCTCCCTGGTGCAGGTACTGTGAGGAGATTCCCGCTGAAGACAACGAGGCCACTGACAACTGTCCCAAAACCCAAGACGCCAAAATGGACATCAGCCCTCAGCTCCACAGGAAGGTTTTCCTCAATAGCAGTCTCAATTCCACAGACAGCACAGACGCTCCGGTCAATGTAAGAACTGGGTCACCTTCATAAAACACATACAGTAACTGTGTTACAGTGGGAATACACCTGCAGAATTGTTTATTAATGGTAATTTATACATGACAGAAATGGTTAGGATGGCCAGCATAATGTTAGCACTGCAAATTGATATTCTATTAATTCAAAATGTTCATAATCATTCTTTTTATCCTTGTAGTTTGATGTGCCCCCAGTGGAGGACTTTACTGGCTGCGTCCCAGAAGACCTCCTGCCCCTGCCTTTACCTGACAACATGCTGTCAGAGACCAGTGGCTCTGCCCATGTTCCCGCCCCATCCCCCTCCCTAGATTTCAATGACAACGAGGACCTCCCCACTGAACTGAGCGACTCCTCAGAAACACACGATGAGGGTGTGTGTATGCAAAATCCATTTCTAATTTACTGTTCCACAACTTTAGTCTGACTGTTTCTGTGCGTGTGTGTTTTGTCAGCGGGGGAAGTGCAGGCCTTCCAGGAAGATCTGAATGGGAAATTGTACATTAATGAAGTGTATATGTTCAGTGTGGAAAAACTGCACGACATCCTCTTCGCTGAATCCCAGTTCATGAGAGAGTTTCTGGAGCAGAGGCGCTTCTCAGGTTGACCAATATCTGTCTGTCTGTCTGTCTATCTATCTATCTATCTGTCTGTCTGTATGTCTGTCTATCTATCTATCTATCTATCTATCTATCTATCTATCTGTCTGTCTGTCTGTCCCTCTCTATCCATCTTTCTATCTGTCTGTCTATCCCTATCTGTCTGTCTATCTATCCATCTATCTATCTATTTGTCTGTCTATCCCTTTATCTATCTGTCTATCTATATCTATCTATTTGTCTGTCTAACCCTTTATCTATCTATCTATCTATCTATCTATCTATCTATCTATCTGTCTATCCCTATCTATCTGTCTATCTATCTATCTATATATCCCTCTCTATCTATCTATCTATCTATCTATCTATCTATCTATCTATCTATCTATCTATATATCTATATATCTATCTATCATCTGTCTATCTGTCTGTCTGTCTTTCTGTCTGTCCCTCTCTATCCATCTATCTGTCTATCTATCTATCTATCTGTCTGTCTGTCTGTCTGTCTATCTGTCTGTCTGTCTGTCTATCTATCTATCTGTCTATCTATCTATCTATCTATCTATCTATCTATCTATCTATCTATCTGTCTGTCTGTCTATCCCTATCTATCTATCTATCTGTCTATCCCTATCTATCTATCTATCTATCTATCTATCTATCTATCTATCTATCCCTCTCTATCTATCTATCTATCTATCTATCTATCTATATATCTATCTATCATCTGTATGTCTATCTGTCTGTCTGTCTGTCCCTCTCTATCCATCTATCTGTCTGTCTATCTATCTATCTGTCTGTCTGTCTATCTGTCTGTCTATCTATCTATCTATCTATCTATCTGTCTGTCTGTCTATCTATCTATCTATCTATCTATCTATCTATCTATCTGTCTGTCTATCCCTATCTATCTATCTGTCTATCCCTATCTATCTATCTATCTATCTATCTGTCTATCTATATCTATCTATTTGTCTGTCTATCCCTCTATCTCTATCTATCTGTCTGTCTATCTATCTCTATCTATCTGTCTATCTATATCTATCTATTTGTCTGTCTATCCCTCTATCCCTCTATCTATCTATCTATCTATCTATCTATCTATCTATCTATCTATCTATCTATCTATCTATCTATCTGTCTGTCTATCCCTATCTATCTATTTGTCTATCTATCTATCTATCCATCTATCCATCTATCCATCTATCTATATATCTATCTATCTATCTATCTATCTGTCTGTCTATCCCTATCTATCTATCTATCTATCTATCTATCTATCTATCTATCTATCTATCTATCTATCTATCTATTTGTCAGTCTATCTATCTGTCTGTTTGTCTGTCTGTCTATCCCTATCTGTCTGTCTGTCTGTCTGTCTATCTATCTATCTCTATCTATCTGTCTATCTATATCTATCTATTTGTCTGTCTATCCCTCTATCTCTATCTATCTGTCTGTCTATCTATCTCTATCTATCTGTCTATCTATATCTATATGTCTGTCTATCCTTCTATCTCTATCTATCTGTCTGTCTGTCTATCTATCTATCTATCTATCTGTCTGTCTATCCCTATCTATCTATTTGTCTATCTATCTGTCTATCTATCTATCTATCTATCTATCTATCTATCTATCTATCTATCCCTCTCTATCTCCCTCTCTATCTATCTATCTATCTATCTATCTATCTATCTATCTATCTATCTATCTATCTATCTATCTGTTTATCTATCTGTTTATCTATCTGTTTATTTATCTAGCTATTATTATTATTTTACCTTCTTTCTCTCTATATTTCTTTTGCAGATGTGGTCTATCACCCCTGGAGGAAAGAGGACACCGGTCAGACCAGAGAGATCAGGTACACCATCGCCCTCTCCAACCCACTGGCCCCAAAGACGGCCACAGTCACAGAGACACAGGTGAGCTCACCAGAGGAGATACACAAGCCTCATACAGTCTCTGGGGCATGTTTCATGTAGTTTTTGTCTTCATGACGATGCTATGAAAAGCTTTAGTTTCTTTGTTTTTCTTGTAGACTTTGCACAAGGCCAGTCAAGTGAGCGAGTGCTACATCATCGACGCAGAGGTGATTGCTCACGATGTCCCATATCACGATTACTTTTACACGCTCAACCGCTACATGCTCACTAGGGTCGCCAAGAACAAGTGCCGTCTGAGGTAAAGTCTGCGCTCTGTTTTAATCCAATAAATATTATAATGTGTTTGGAGTTATACAAAAGAACTCCAAGTATAATGGAGTTATACTTGTTGCTATACAAAAAGCAACACATTTTGTAGCATGTAAGAGGAATAAAATGCTGTGGTTTTTGCTTATGAATCTAAAAGAGTATCAGCTGAACTACGCTACAAGAAGCAGCCGTGGGGATTAGTCAAGGGCTTCATTGAGAGAAACTTCTGGAGTGGCCTGGATGAATATTTTAGGTATTTAGGTAAGTTTTAAAAAATGTAATGGAAATTAAATATTAATTTTGAACATTAAACATTTAATTTACATTCAGAGTAAAAGTTTAAGATAAAAATAGAAATACATATAATATAGCCTATAATAAAAAAATAAAATAAAAACAAATTAAAATAAACAAATTCAGAGAACTGGATAAAAAGAATAAAGATGAAAATAATCTCTGTCTCTCTTTGCTGTGTGTGTGTGTGTTTAGAGCTAGAGTTGAGTAAGCTGGTGCTTTCTGAACCTCACAAACAGTCTCCCAGATCCAAAGCTTTACACACAGCTCCAGTGAGGCGGAGGAAGCGACCCATGACACACATGAGGCAGCAGCACATGGACGAGGCGCTCAGCCCCGTCACCACACCTGAGGATGAGAAGAGTGTCATCCGTCGCATCAAACATGTGGCAGGTGTGACATCAGCCAACTCTCCTCCTGAGATACTTTGATGAACTGTACATGGGCAGGAATATAGTTTTGGTTGTATTTTTAGGTGTTTTCCTCTGTGTTCATTGAGTATAATGTATCTGCTGCCGCAGGATCCACACAGACCAGACACATCCCGGACCACGGATCTGAAGGCCTGGCTCTCTACAGCGTTTCCAAACTCCTGCTCATCATCAGCTCTGTGTGGGTATTCTCAATGAGAAATAAAAACCAAGACATCACAGGAATAAAACAGCAATATTAAGCTTATCTTCTCCACTTCTTTTCTCCCAAATTGCTCATTTTAGCAAACCCAGATTGACACATGCAGATCATTTCTTGAAATAAAATTATTAGATGTTTACATTTTCTAACATGGCACAAAAGTGTAGAATATGCCACTTTAATGTCCTCACTGCATGCTTCATTCAGTGTCTACTTTGGTCTGTTTTCAATCTTCTAACTTTGTCAGTCACTCACACTATGTTACATTATTAGAGGATGTTTTAGAGTTACTGTTCAAGTTACTCACATTGTTGGTCAGCATGAATTCATTATGGTCTGTTGTTCTTTGGCTTCATGTCTTTTCTCTCTCCTGTTTTCATCGCATCCTGCAGGATTTGTGTAAGGTATTCAATGTTTTCATCTGTGTGAACGTATAAATGCTGTCGAAACATTTTCAGCTGCTGTGATTTATTTGATGTAGCCGATATAGAGCGGTTCATGAGCTGATCTGGGTTTGTTCTCTTCTGTTCCTCAGTCTGGTGCTGCTGGTCTTTTTAAACATGATGCTGTTTTATAAGCTATGGATGCTGGAATACACAGCCCAGAGTTTGACCTCATGGCAGGGTCTCAGGTCTCCGGAAAGGTAACTAGACCCTTGAATGTGTTAATTTGTTATTTCAAAACACCTAAATGAAATGTAAAACGTTGGCACGTAACTGTTAGCACACTGTAAAAAAAATATTTTTATTAA
Source organism: Rhinichthys klamathensis goyatoka (assembly GCF_029890125.1). NCBI lineage: Eukaryota > Metazoa > Chordata > Actinopteri > Cypriniformes > Leuciscidae > Rhinichthys > Rhinichthys klamathensis. Next base: position 1,447,025 of record NW_026606577.1, on the reverse strand, counting down.
TATGTATTTTTGGTTAGTTTTTAGGTAAAAATGTACACTTACACTTACAACAAGCAGTATTGCATAAGATGGAAGTTTATTTTTTCTTAAATCATTGCCCAGTTGTTTTTTCCTTGTTTTACACACAAATCTGTAGTGAGGTTTACGCTAGAAAAAAATGCCAATGTGGCAAGAAAAATAAACCTAATTCAATATATAATTGAAAAAAATATATAATTGATAAATGAAAAAAATGTGCATAGACTCACACACACACCTTGTGTGTGTGTGTGTGTGTGTGTGTGTGTGTGTGTGTGTTGCAGTAAACTTCCTCAAACACAGATTGAATGGGCTCAACTTTTGGAGTCTATGCAGCGTTTCCAGTCTGAAAAGAAATACTGATTAATAGACTGATTTTTGCTGCATATGAACACATGAATATTTGCATGAGGAATTTTTTTCACACCTTGTGTGTGTGTGTGTGTGTGTGTGTGTGTGTGTGTGTGTGTGTGTGTGTGTGTGTGTGTGTGTGTGTGTGTGTGTGTTGCAGTAAACTTCCTCAAACACAGATTGAATGGGCTCAACTTTTGGAGTCTATGCAGCGTTACCATGAAAACGAGCTGGAGAAATGGAGGGAAATAATAAAGTCATCTGTGCTGTTGTTAGATGAGGTATGATCAAGTACAGTACAAGTTTGAAAAATGTTTGCATTTTATTCTATGTATCATATTAAGAAATAATAAACAGTATTAAACAATAGAGTGGCCCAGGGATGATGTCAAAATCTGGAAGACTAATTCGTCACTGGTTCCCTTGAGATTTTCCTATAGGATGCCTGTGGTATATAACTTGACGATGCTTTGACATTTTGTTCTACAATGTAAATTACTCACACCCATTGCGAAAACGCACATTTTGAAGTCTATATTTCTAATAAGTAACTAGATAAGACAGTTTGGGGTGTGAGTGTGTCTAATTTATGTTGTAGAACAAAATGGCAAGTATCGTCAAGTTACAGTATGTTTACCATAGGCTTTAGTTTACTCATAAATTGAAAAACCCCATAGAAAAATCTACAAACCACCATTAGTCTTCCGGGTTCATGATGTCATCACTGCACCACTCTATAATGAAGAAAGGAACTCAAAGGGATAGTTCAACCAAAATGAAAATTCTGTCATCATTTACTCATTTTCATGTCATTGTAAATCCATATGACTTGCTTTCTTTAGTGGAACACAAAAGGAGAAAAGAACTTTACTTGTTGCTCTTGAAAAGGGTCATGCATGAAATTGGTTCGTATGATTATATTCCAAATCTTTTGGGTGAACTATTCCTTTGAACTGCAATCACTGCAGGATTTCAATGATACATTTGTGTGTTTACAGATGAGAGAGTCTCTAATGAAACTACAGAAAGGTATCGGGTTAAAAGACTATGATTCAGACAGTGAAGAAAGGAGAAGTCGCTATCACTGACGAACAGAGTCCCGGTTCAGCGAATGTAATGAACATCTCCACACGTAAGCGATCAGATGAGCTTGGATGGGGGCGGGGCATTGTAAGTGGGCGGCACTGACTGAACGGTTCTCACACTCGCAGTCTGGCTACAGCACTGTGAGGCCTTTCTGACGGCAGACGCTGAAGGAAACCCAGTACTTTCAATTCTCCGTCTTAAGAGCCGAAAAGCAGTTTCGGAGGAATGATGGTGAAATCGGTCTGTTCACCCAGGGCTAAAACAACTCAACTGTCACTGCAAAAACAGACACCGACTCTCTGGTTTAAACACTCGGAAAACTTGAGCATCCTTTTTTTAAACCTTTTGGAGTCTGGGACCAGATAAAGAAAATATGGAGTTACTATCAACAAGTGTTATGTGGATATGTACAAATTTATTTATAAAAACAAAATATGGAATTGAATGATATTATGATAGACATGAAAATATATTATTTCTATGTGGAGCTATATTTGTTGCCAGAGTTCATTTGTAACAGGCTTCCATGGAGAATCAAGGCTGGTTCCTTGATAGCTTGCGCCATGGTACATCAACTATATGCAATTGGTTTATCCTCCTCTGTTCGAAATGACTTCCTCTGATTGATTGATTTGCGTTGGCAAAAGAGCCACGGTAGAATCATCTACTGAGCGTCATCGGCTGCATTCCAGTGTTCATACTACTACACAATAAAAATACTTTTAGACATATTAGTTAGGACATGGTTAAGGCCCAGGTAGACTTAATGTTCCATGTTCCACTCCATCTTGCGCACAGTTGAGCGTACAAGCTTTTCAAAGTATACTCCTTTTACCGTGAGCGCGGATGGATGTGTTTGGCAGGTGTGGGCCTTTCTATTCAAGCACTCGAATCACTCTTACATGCGCTGTTGTTGTGCACAAGTTGGTATGGATGCAAAATTCAGGACATTATTATTTGAAAGGTGATTTTTCAGTCATCTTTGCTCTTTTAATGTGAAGAGTCAAGAAATCCAAAGGATTATTTGCCTGAAAAGTAAAATACTGTGGCTCTGTGGTGCTATCAAAACATCTCAACCAGCTTGGCACGGCAACCAACGGCTAGAGTTTGGGGCGGGACTATTTGTTTGGCTGATCAATGATATGCGGCATCTATGCTAATAGTGTAGTGCATCAGTGGCATATTTTTGTAGGCAAACCTGGAAACAAGTTAGCATTTTAGCACTTTCAGCTCCATCAATGGGTTTTGGGTTAAACTCAAGCTCAAGATATTTTCACATTTTATTCTACAACAAAAGATACATCAGTAATATCCCCTTGTGAGTTTTGTTTAAAGCTTTTACTTGTCTTAAAGAAGTCGGTGGCTAACAAGTGGCTTAATGGGACTACAAACGGTTGTCGGGATGTCAACATCATCACATCGAACATGAAGGCTAATCTTAACATTTCTAAGTAAAGGCTGCAAGAGTTGTCGGAAGCTTAGTGATGATGACGTTGAAGTCATGTGACTGTGGTGTAGTTCATTTTTAGCCTAACATTAGATTTTTACTTTTGCCGATTGTATTTAGACTTCAAAATGTCTAAAAGTGGTTCATTTATGAAGATTGGCATGTAACTTAAGAATCATACATTTTTGTTGGTCAGAGCTAAAATTGCCAATTGAAAAATCCTTTTTTTTTTTCTTTTTTTTGTCAAGGCAACCAGGGTAATGCCAAATTCTGGGTTGGCCTACAAAAAGACCTCAGCGCACTATTATGAGGTGTAGTGTGAGAACTGGGATGCAGCCATCAAGCCTGTGGTCAACCAAACCTCTCGTGTAGTAATGGTTGTGGTATATTACTGGTTAACTACAGCAGGTCCACTCCAGCCAATAGCATCCATTCAAATGTGAATGAGTTATTGTCACATGAATGTGTTTCTTTTCTCCCCCAGGGTTCATTTATATCCTGCGGGCAGCTGTAAACAACTTCATATTGCCAAGCTTTGATTTTAAAGCCACTTCATCATTTTTGTTTTCCATGTTGTATGTTGTCCTTGTGTTTTGATGCTGAACCAGCTGCTGGACGGGTGAGAGATGCACATTGATTTGAGAAAGTATTTAACGTGGCTTTATTAGTGTAGTGGAGTTGGACAGACTTTTTTTCTTTCTTGATGCATTCTAAAGAGAGACCAGCAGTGGGTTTGTTAAGACTAAACTGTGAAAAATCCAGGTTATGCTTGAATTTTCAAAAAGAAACTGAGCAGCAATCTGAACATTTGGCAATATAATAAACGTTCAACCTCATGATAAAGTTCAAATTGACTGTAACCTCTTGAGGTGCCAGATGCAAAGTTGCGATTTTCTAATACAAACTCTCACACGCACAAGTGGGAAATGTTTTTCTAGTTGGATTGGCCTCTAGTGATATTGAGTTCTGGTGCTCATGTGTCGGCGACACGGATTCAAGACTTGTTTTATTTCCTGATCCTGTTTCCCATCAAGAATAGTTCCAAAAGGCCAAAATCTAGAATTAGAAATGTGTTTACTGGAACTGGAATTGATCTATTTCTAAGCAGCAATTTCACAGTCTAAAGATGGGTTCTGATTTGCATATTTAAATATCAGGTGGGGGTCCCCCACACTTATTATACAACTCAAGTCCTAGTCCTAGTTTCTCCTATGGAATCTCCAATGGAGTCAACTTGTTTTAAGTCCCATGTATGGCATTGTTAAGAACAATATATGAACTGATGAAAATACTAGAGACAGAGAGCTGATGGCTTAGTCCAGAACATGTGACAGATGTAAAACTGTCTCAGATGGACTGGTCTAATCTGGTCACTATGAACCAGTCCCATTTGTTCAAGGCAACTGTATCTTATGTAGATGGTCATTTTGTCCTTAGAGCTAGATCACAGTCCTGTGAGATGCTGGACACGTGTCTTTTGGAGCCTATGCATTGCCCTGTTGGCTTCATTGACAGATCCCTTATCCTATTTTAAGCAACAAGGGCAATTAGGAAACATTACTAGACTAAAAATAACATCTGCAGGTCATAGTGATCAGCTTTATGCTAAAGGATCAGTTAGCTCTCAAGAATGGTCTATTTTTCATTATGATTATGTTCCTAAAAATCAATCCAGACTACAGAATTTATGTCTGTATTCATCCTCATAGTCATCAAACCAATATGCAGTATTTAACGTGCAATGTGTTTTTAAGTAAAGTTAGTATCACTGAAAAACTGCACATGAACCGTCTATGAGAATGTATTTTCTAGCTGAAAGACGATCCTTTATTTGGACGTTTTTTTGAAGCACAGGTGATTTAGACGGTGTAATGACTTTAGATGTCAAGCATTGGGAAGCCACAGCAGTTCTGCCACATTGCTCAGGCCCTAAAAAATTATTTTTCAGCATTTTGCAGTTGTTTTCTTTCAGCATTTTGCAAGTTCTGCGAACAGTATTATTTCTTACTGTAGCCTGTGTGCACTGACAGGATGGTTGCTTTCCTATGACCATGACTGTTCTGGTCCAGGTGAATTGGATATGGATATTCATATATGATGTTTTTTTTAGGGCATGTCAATGTTAGGAGCAAAACATTGAAGTAGAAAAACACTGGTTATCCCCCCCTCCCAAAACATTGAAAGAAAGAAAAAAATTAACATGTATTTTAATTACAACATTGAGTTTTAAAATGCTTTTTTTATTATTATTTAAAATGTTCTTTACAAAATGTATATACATGTGTTACTGCAATGTATGTATATGTTGTGTACAGTGCACATCCTACATGCGCTGGTTGCACTGTGGGATCCCTGAGAAACGTTCCGAAAAAAATATAACAAAATGTGTGTTGTCAAGAAATAGGCGGAATGAATAAAAGTATTTGAAGACGATTTCCACGGCCTTTGTTATTACTTACTACATTTTCTGCATTTTAACTTTTATTTGTATTATTTTTAACAGACATCATTTGGAGACTTTTATTTCACATACATTGAAATGTGGACGACAATCAAATATAAAATGGACTGTCATTTTATTGCTTGAATTCTGTTAGTGTTTGTCTTCACCTTGTGGCTGTTAGCAGATAGTGCACTTTTAAAATGTTTTTTTTGATTAGCAACAATCTGTAAACTGGACTACTTTTGACAAGTTACCACAATGTCAAAAGAGTCCTAATTTACCAAAATTTACCAAAATTACTCATATTTGTTGCACAGAACAAAGCAAGGTTGCTGATGATACAGTCAGATGATAAAGGATTTCTGTGTAAAACAACACTGAGGTAAGTCTAAAGCTTTAGTAAATGTCGAATTGTGATTTATAACCAAAGGTGAGAATCTAATTAATTTAGGAATAAATTATTAAAATAGCCCCACATCATCATATATCCTTCACCACAGATTGGCATGGGGTATCTATAAGATCATCTCTCAATGCAAATCAAACCAGCTATTAGGCTCACTGAAATAAAACCATGCCAATCTCTTGGTATGGTGAAGGGTATGTGATAATGTGGGGCTATTTTATTTCCAAAGGCCAAGGGAACTTTATCAGGATCATAGTATCCTGGATCTATGAAATAACTGGCCTTTAAAAATAAAAATCTGCCTGCCTCTATGGGAATTTAACATAGGGGTGTCCTGACTTATTCACCCTGTGGGTGTAAGGAAGAACATGTATTTATTTACGATACATTATTCATTCACAAAGAAAATTGATGTGTTTAAAGGTTGGAGTTTTCCTCGTTTTTTTAATTAAGGCATTAAGATACAGTAAAGTGGGTCGCACACCGGACGAGAAGCGCAGCGCCGCGTCGCGCCACGTCTAGGACAACTCCAGGTATCCCACACCGGACGCGCACATTCTAATCGCGCGAGCACAATTTTGAATCAACTCCTGGTAGAAGAGCTGCACGATGTGTGTTTTATCTTGCTTATTATTATTATTTTTTTATGTTCATTGAATAATAGCTGATGTTTGAACGTTAATCAAGTAAAAGTGTCTATCACGTTGAGTCTATTATTTTGTTGTAACGTTATCCGTTGTCTAGGCAACTATGTCACATAATACAATAGTATTTATTTAGCTAGCGTTTAGCTAACCCGAGTGAAAACAGCACGGGGTGAAGCCATGTACATTAACGACGATTTGAGACAAATAAATGTAAATTTAATATAAAACTATGCAAATGGCGCTCTGTGGCGCGGCAGGGTTTTGAACAAGGTCCTGAGCCAGCTGGGCGCCGCGGACAGACGCCGAATGGCGCCGCCGGTGTGTGTACACCAAGGGGGTAATCCATCGACCGGAAGTTGAAGCCGGCCGGGTGCCGCCATGTTGTAGCAGAACTTCACTTGCGTTAGCATTTCCATTGACTCCCATTCATTTTTGCGTCACTTTGACAGCGAATAACTTTACATCTGAGGCGTTTAAAGACTCCATTTGTCCATTATTTATTTCTAAAGAAACACGAGAATGTATAAAGGGCTCCATTACCTTCTATGTTACACTATGGCCCCGTAGAAACAGATTTAGTAAAAATAGGCTAACGATTGCGTCATAACCACTCGACTCTCTGTCGCGCTGTACAGAAATTACCGTACAGACAGGAGGAGAAGCTCGCAGGCAATCGGGGGGACGTCCCGTCAAGGGAGAAGCCCATAGATAATGAGTCCATAAAAGCAACGGAATTCTTACTCCTGCTCACTCACGCCAAAGAACTCTTTGCTCAAGTTCCCCGTCTCTGCAAGATTAACGTTGGCAGTTTCCACGCACAGCTACTAGAAGATTAACGTCTGTCAGACAGGTTGCTCACGTCATCAAGCTTAGTTTGAGTCGGTCTGAGTCTGCGCGTCAGGAACGGAAGTTCTCAAAAATCGCTAAAAGTGGGCTTCAACTGTCTCAACTGAGTTCCAATGAGATCGCTCTGTCCATTTCTTTTACTGTCTATGGTGTACACTCATAGAGAATAATGTGTTCGAATTTTAAAGACCTGGCGCTGCGCGACGCGGCGCTGCGCTTCTCGTCCGGTGTGCGACCCCCTTAAGACAAGATTAAGACGATTTTCAAAAGATGATTATTTATTCCTCTTTTTAGTCAACTTTAGCATAGGTGTGTTCACTTATGCTAAGCACTGTGTGTGTGTGTGTGTGTGTGTGTGTGTGTGTGTGTGTGTGTGTGTGTGATGTGTGTATATATATATATATATATATATATATAAAATACATTTAGACCACTTAATTTAGTGATTGTTATCAGGATGTGAAGAGACTTTCAACCAGCAAGCATAACAAAAAATATTTCTGGAACAAATCACCTACCCTGCATGCCTTTAACCATCTACTCTTTAACAGCGATGCCATAGAAGTATACAGAGCTACAAAAAAGGAAGTACAAACACAAAATTCTAAAAATGCCTGGACGCTCGTTTCTCTGGCGCATAAGGTCTTAGTCCTTTCTGCTTTTCATATTAAACCTGCAAACACTTTAACCCCTTTTTCCACAGAGCAATTTTTTTTTACTTGCTTGATATTTGCTCTTCTTCAATGTAAATCAATCTAAAATTCCTGTACAGTATTTTAACCATATATATGAACTAGAGTTTGTACTATATGAACTAGTATTGAAATGGTGTTGAAGATTAAAAAAAGAACACGTAAGGCCTACTGTAAGAATGCGCAATGCAAAAAGAATGTAGAAAAAAGGTAAGATGATATAAAGTCTAAAGAAAAACTTTTTGCTTTTCTTTGATTCTTTTTGTTACAGTGAATCTGAGTATATGTGTTTATGTCTTTATATGTGGATGTGTTTATGTGTACTTGCTGGTGGTTTTGATGAATATATTATTGTGTCCATTAAACCATCAAGCCATCAGTTTGTGTGTGGGTCACTTTGAAGACATACAATCATATTAATTATATTTAATTAATTAACATTAATGTTCATATTCATAAAACATCAAATATGTAGCTCTGTATTTTAGCTTTTTCCTGCTGATATCTTTTCACACCTGATGTTCATTGTGATGGACATTACACTTTAAAAAATTCAAAAAAGTGGCTTCTTCCTCCTCAACCATGCCTGTCTTTTGTGATGCCTGAAGTTCAATCACCAGAAGACCTTCGTTCATCTTCGGAACACAAATGAAGATATTGATGAAATCCGATAGCTTTCTGACCCCTCCAAATACCGCAACGCAACGACCACTTTCAAGGCCCAGAAATGTGATAAAGACATCATTGGCGTTCTTACGTAGAACCCGGAAGCGCTGTACCGTGGTTACAAACAGCGTAGGAGACAGACACAGAAGATAAGAAATTCTTCAGTAATGTTATTATTATAAAAAAATAAATGTTGCCCACAAAAAGTATTAGCGTTGCTTCATAACATTAAGGTTGAACCACTGGAGTCACATGGACTATTTTAACGATGTCTTTATACCTTTCTGGGCCTTGAAAGTGGTCGTTGCGTTGCTGTCTGGAGAGGTCAGAAGGCTCTCGGATTTCATCGAAAATATCTTCATTTCTTGTTCCGAAGATGAACGAAGGTCTTATGGGTTTGGAACGACATGAGGGTGAGTAATTCATGACAGAAATTTAATTTTGGGGAGCTAACCTTAAGTTTAAGTTTGGTGTCATATCTTCATAGAGCTGGGCTGCGTTCAGCGCCGACAAAACGTTGCAGAACGTTTTTTAAACAGAAACGGTGATGCGTTGAACGCACTGTTGTGATGACGCAAGAGTTGCAACTACGGCAGCTGAGAAGGCTTTTTGTGTTCTTTGTGAAGAATTTTCGGAGCCTGATGAAGTCGGTATAAATTATGTTTAATACTACAAAATATGCCCGATGTTACAGTTACTGCACTTGCCGCCCAGAACACAAGAGAACATCCCAATCGAGTGAAGGGATTTGTGGAAACTGAAATGGAAGCACATCTTACCTAATAAAGACTAAAACACAGCCTCACATTCTTGTTGTTAATAATGTTTTATTAATACCCTGTATTTTCTTTCTCATTTTTAGGAAAAGCACTTTACATGCATTGTTTATTTCTATACCAAATGTCACACACTTGCAATGAAGCTAAAAATATAAACAACTACATCATTATGTTGATATCCTATATTTTTACAATACTTATGACAAACATGTCTTCTGATATCCTTAGTTGTTGCGTATCGAACACATTTGTAAATTACTTCCATTGTGCGAGTTCTCTTTAATACCGTGTGCTTTATATACATGTTGCTGCTGATTGGACTGCAGTTCTGACACGCCCACCAAACAAGAGAAAACGCATCTCAAACCCCGTTGCACACCGGTGCACGCCGTTTCCAGGAAACATGACGTTCAAACCGGAAACCGTAGCAAAACGTTGCGCACCGTTGTGATCTTGAACATGCCCCTGGTAAGTCCCGCCCCTTCCGCTTACCCCGCTGGACCTCTAGGTTGAAAAATCGTCAATGCAAGTGAATGAGAGAAAATAATTATTTTCTAATCCCGTTTGAATTTTGCAATGAATGTGAACATATGTTGTCTGTGAATTTTTTACATAATTTTTCGTGTAAAGAATGCTACAATTTAGCGGGTAGAATTTTCATACGCTTAGACTTTGTGTGAGAGCACTTTGTGGACTACAACTCTTCGCTGCTTTCGACGCGTTTGATATACGTCACCACCACTAGCACACGGATCCCGCTAAACATGCCTGTGTCTTTGGTGCACTTCACCGCCTTCTTTCAGGGAGAGGACAAACTAGTTGAGCGTGGTGAAAACCACTTCATTTGTGGAGGGAAAATGTGTTATGCGGTGACGTCACATATGCGACGTGTAGTCTTTCTCGTTATGTCTATTCCACAACTGCTAGCCAAAGAATCATACAATATACTGTCAAACTCGTTACATGAGAAATTATATAAAAAATTCACAGACAAGACAACATATGTTCACATTCATGGCACAATTCAAATGGGATCAGAAAATAATTATTTTATCTCATTCACTTGCATTGACGCTTTTTCAACCTAGAGGTCCACTTGGAGTTTTACGGATGGGCGGGACTTACCAGCTCTATAGTGATTGGTTGATCAGAGACCAATGAGGGACCAGGCATTACTCATATTATAAAAACATAACATTTTATTGGTTTGAACCAAAAAACATGTGATTTCCATTCCAATGGCTGCAGGGCTGAAGGGGTTAATAGTGTCGGTGGGTAGTTTTGCATGTTTATCTTTAGTAGAGATGGGATTTATGGCTCTTTGAGGAGATCCGGATCTTTGCGATTCGTTCCTTTCAAAGAGCCGTTCAAAAGAACGGCTCTTTTGGCTCTTTTTAAATATTTAGTCAGTTTAAAGAAGCCAGCTTGGGGGAATCTCAGTTTATCCTGGAAATAATCACTGGGAGGAATGATGAGGTGAGATTTGTAGTCAATTAATTAAAACTCAGATATCACACACCAATATCTGAGTTTGAATTATTCTGAAATATTGATTATTACCTCATTTGTCATGTGTGGACTATATTCCATAGGGTTGCACAACATCCCTCTGCTTAGAAAGTGATATCACTATTTTGGATTTACCTTTAGTACAAAGTATGTGTATGTGTAAAGCTATGTTGACTTATGTTATTCATACAATACCACAAGAACTTTTTGATAAAAAACAAAAACTATTTAAAGTTGTAAATATATACTGTAGATACAATAACATGAACACAAAATGCAATGTAAATAAATACAAAGCAGTTCCTTTGTATTTATTTACAAAGGAACTTAGTGTTACTTTAGTGTTTTTTTTTTTTTTTTTTTTAACTGGAGTAACCATGTGACGGCATAAGTCATTGGCTCTGCTCCTACCCAATGACAGCACGTAGGGTTTTTTCCCACTGGAGTACTCACGTAAAGGATGCAAGCGCGTGCACAACTATCATCATGCTGTTAGGCAGTAGCACCCCTGCGCTGGGTGCGCCCCTTCCCCTATAACTGAGGAGCTAATTTGTGTGCATCTGTGTGAAACACGCATGAAAAAAGAACGACAGAAAGAACGGCTCCCCTCCAGCCGCGACTCGGCTCCCATCGTTCATGTTTATGAGCCGTTCAAAAGAATCGGTTCGTTCGCGAACGTCACAACTCTAATCTTTAGGGTCAGAAATTAACCATAAACACACCGAAAGTGACAAATCCTCCAGATACATGTCAATTCCTCTCCTTTTCTCTCGTTTGTGTTTAGTTAAAGTACCATCATGAAGGTAAAAAACGAAAAGTAACCATAGACTGTAAAAAATAACATGACGCGACGAACCAGCACGCTATTGGTCAGTTGATAATAGGCGCGTTCGGAGCTGGTCGCGTCGCGTCGCGGTGTCATGTTGAAGAACACCCGCCCATGACTGCTGATCTCCTCCTCTTCCAGGAAGTAAAAAAAGGCGTCAAATAAGGAGGAACAAGGGAAAACACGTCCTCCCCACATCTGTCTCTCTCCCTCATTAATGTGTTAAGCACATTAATGTTTTAGATTGTCGTGTAAAGCAGCTGTATGATGTCCATTAGAGCGCGAAACAGAGAGGTCTGCGCAGACTGCAGCTCGACCGGTAAGACAAACAAAACAAACACGAAACAAACGCAAACAGACAAGACTATGGGATCTTGCAGGGTTTTATTCAGACATATGTTTATAAACTGAATTTATTTGAGATTATTCTCAAGCCTTAACCAACAGAGTAAGTTAATAATACCAACGGATTACGCGGATACTGGTTTCTGAATAAAAGATAACGCGGTTAAAGGACAGTCCCGATATTCCCATTGTAAAATACCGCTAACTGATGATGGCCAGGCCCTCGTTTTTAAAAACTATTTTTTTTACATCCAGATCAACCAATAAACTGTAGTCAAATGTTTTACTTTGAGGTAAAGACGCATCTTTAATTCAAGCAGGGAAGACCTAACAAATATATACCATGGTAACCAAAGTTTCCAACGAAATCCCTAGTTTCTGTTATCATAACGGTTATTGTTATTTATTATAATAAAACACTGAACTTAAACCCCCCCCCTCCAAAAATGTCATAAAATGTAGTGATAGACCAATTTATGTTAAAAGCAGTGGCATTTAATGTTTCTAATCATTTTAGTCTATAAGGAAATAAGTGTTTATTCATTTATTTATTCCTAATTTTAGATATATTTTTTTTATTTTTTTACAGCCAATATCTACTCTACATTATTTTTATTTGTAAGTGTTCTGGTAATCAATATTCAGAACTGGTTATTTGTTTTGGTTGTATTAGTATATTTTGACACAAGAATAACTATATAAAAATAATTAATCTACAGCAAAAATACACTTTCGATATTATATTTAGGTATATAATATTTTGGATTTATCTGACTATTAAGTTTAAAATGCTGTTTGTTGTTGATCTGAAAATGAATGCTGTAAAAAAAAAAAAAAAAAAAAAAATTCTTGACAATGCATTAAATAAGTTACTATTCCTCCTTTGCTTCAATGACTTAAGTTCTGATGATCATGTTCTCCTGCATTATTTGAAAATGATCTTGAGAGCATCTTCATTCCATGAAAACTAGCACATCTGACCATTTTTACAAAGGAGTCACATGCTCAGCGTCAAGGCCCGTTCACACCAAGAACGATTAAAGAAAAACGATAAAGATATAGTTCTAAAAATCGTTCTCATTTGAAAGAATAGCAGAGTAAGCTATAACGATAATGGCACAGAGAAAGTGGAAGACAAGCACGCGCGTAGGATAAACCGAACGACATCATCCGCTGGTGTGGACACTAATAGTTTTCTTTAGTTATCGTTCTTGGTGTTAATGGGCCTTTATACATTTGTCATAGATTTGCCAAGTTTTTGAAAGTAGGTGGTTAAGGAGGAAGAATGTATAATGTCGAGATCTGCCTTTTGAGGGGAATTTGCAATACTTGAGTCACAAAGCTTTTCTTTTCTCTTTCTTAGATCCTCGTTGGGCCTCGATCAATCGAGGAGTTCTGATCTGCGATGAATGCTGCAGTATTCACCGAGGTCTGGGCCGCCACAGCTCTCAGGTCCGGCACCTGACCCAAACTTTGTGGCCCTCCTCACAGCTACAGGTGAAGACCCATTCTGCGTGCTCTAATGTGGAGCCGCTTTGCTTTGCATGTTTCCTGAGGTTCATTAAAAGGAAATGAGGCATTGTATCTCAGTTCCTCAAACAGAAATAGAATGTAGTGGTCTGCGTATTTTCTCTCTTCGGCCTCCTGTACCACACCGCAAGACAATGAGCATGTTTACATGTACACCAATACGCCAATAACTCCCAAAAATCTGGTTCTTGAATTAACCTCTTGTCCTGGTTTACATGCAAACCAATAACCTGGTAATTAGGGCTGCACGATTAATCGCAATTTCCATGTAATCGCACTTTAAACCGATTTGGCTTATCGCGATTTTGAAATCACAAAGGCTGATTGTTTTTTATGCGCAGCTTCTCATTGATGTACGGCTCTTAAACACTGCTCCATCTGAAAGCACTATAGCGTGCAACACGCGTCAAACATCTTTTAAAACATGAGAATCATTTATGAACCTCCTGTCCAACAAAAGACAACATTTAATAACATGCTTTACTCAAAACTAGACATGTGCCGGTATTCGGTAATGCGATAAATCGCGGTAATGAATATGCACGATATTGTTATCGTGGGCACTTCAAAATACCGTGAAAAATAATAGATTCGAATTTAGACTTTTAGAATGCGCATTAGCTTATTTTCCATCACCTGCTTAAACATTGTGTATATGCTGCGCAAAACACATGTGCACTCTGATGTAAACAATCCCCACATGTGTAAGCACTGTGTGCATGCGTGCAGTGCGCACTCTAGTCTAATGTAAACAATCCTCACATGGAGTAGAAGCATGGCGGAAGGAGGAACGCTGCCGACTTATCCCCCGCAGGGCTACCAACTCTCACGCATTCAGCTTGAGACTCAAGCGCCTTTCAGACAGGATGCGGAATACGCGCGGGGATGTTTTGTTGCTGCGTCGACCAAAGCACGCCGGGGTCAAAGTTCAAAATAGTTAAACTTTTTATTTGCAAAATAGCAAACCGCGTTGTATCTGAAGGGCAACGTTGAACCCAGCGGCCAGCGCCGTGCATTCCGCGTCCTGTCTAAAAGGCGCTTTAGGCCGGATTCACATATAGCGCCTAAAAACGCGTAGAAAACGCTGGGCTCGCCGCATTCTCCTTTTTCCAATGCGCTAGGGCGGTTGCGCTCCGGTTGGTTCTTGTCACGTGACCTACTGTGCGCTTATGGTGCGCTTGCGGCATTCTGAAAAGTTGAGATGTTTTTATCTCGATGCGGCGCGGACGCGCTTGGAAAAAACGAGCGCGTCGCACCGCGACCGCGTCGCTTCCATTATGAGCACGCATACCGCGCGCCTACATTTGAAATAACGAACTTGAACGCGCAAAAGACGCGATATGTGAGCAGGCCCTTACGCAATTGACACTTTTCACACGCAGAGAAAAATCGTGGAGCAAAGAGGACACTCACTGACACCGACAGACTAGACAGAGCAGGTTATATTTATATGAAAAAAAAAATCAGCTCTTAGGTTCTGTCCATTGTGACAGATCGTTGCGCCTTAGTTCAACTAAACCGATCATCTGTTACTTTTTATTTAAAGATACAGTACAACTTACCGTAAGGTACTGAAAATTCTGTTTAGTTACCATAAGTTTTGAAAATCACAATTACACTTTGTGATGAAAGTTGTTGTTTTTTTAGATACCCACAATCCATCTGTTTCTCTTGAGCAATTAAAATATCGCGATAATACCGTATACCGTGATAAAAGCTCAATCAATTAACCGAAGCATGAAAATTTGATACCGGCACATGTCTACTCAAAACTCACTTCACAACGACAGTTGAGCATCCTTCTGTGAGATGATGTGGCTTCTTACACAGAATAAAGCAGTCGTGTATTTATAAGTAATGTTAAATCAACAATCAAAGCGTTTCAATCTTCTGTTTATTCAGCTACAGCGATGATGCCTGATAGGTATTTCCTGGAATGATGTGCGTTATTGTACTTCTGCGGCGGGGAATAATATTTGGCGTGTCTGCGTGAGAGCGCCCTCTGGCGTTCAGATGAAGCAGCATTTACTACCGATCAGCCGCACTGCACTGACAAGCTGCGCATTAAATAATCACAGCCGCAGCCTTTGCCAAATCGCATGCGATTTCGTTGCAATTAATCGTGCAGCCTAACTGGTAATGCAAGTAAACCGTGTTTACATGACTTTGTAAAAAAATCTGATTATTGCCCAGTAGTGATGTCAAAACCTAATCATTAATGTATCTGTGTTTGGTTTAAGGATTGGTTTATGCTTTAAGGTAGCCTGGATGCTGCCCGAACCCCACCCACAACATTTTTTGGTCGGGAAGTTCGGTCTGGACTCGATCCATTGAGGAGTAATTATGATCGGTTCAGAAATCGTCGGGCCAATCAAATTGCCAGGGCGGGCTTTATACGATGATGGACAGATGATCTGCAGTTTCCCTGGTTTCCCTCAAAGATGACTGCAACTGGAGAATTGAGATGTATAGATTCCGCTATCGCGTCTGTTGTAAAAGAAATCGACAGCCCATTCATTTTTAAAAGACGAACAGAGAACTGCAATCGAGGCATTTGTCGATCGTAAAGATGTGATCCTTCCTACGGGATTCGGCAAAAGTTTAATTTATCAGCTGGCTCCGATGGTCCCTAAGAAGATGCGACGCAATGAAAACCCTGTGGTCGTTGTGGTTTCTCCTTTGGTCGCACTCATGGAGGACCAAGTAAAAGAAGCAACACTCATTATTTTACTACTTCTTCCAGCGTGCGTGCAGTTGAGTTCTGTTGACAACTATGCGTAGCTCAACATACGTCATTTACTGTGTTGCTCTGATTGGTTGTAGGTCTATCCAATTGAGTGCAGAGGTTTTTTTTTTCCTGGTTCGGTTAAGACACGCCTCATAATCAAAGCCCTATGGAGCAGTATCAGACCCACATTCTGACTAGAATATGAGCATGACGCAGTCAGGCTAGCTTTAAGGAATGTTCACCCAAAAATTAAAATTGTCATTGTTTACTCGCACTCAAGTTGTTCCAAACCTTTATGAATTTCTTTCTTCTGTTGAACACAAAATATTTTTTCATGTTCTTTTTTTTTTTTTTCATTGAAGTGTCTAGACACTGCTCATGTATCTTGCTGACGTTAGAGTGACAGGAACACCATTGCAGCGTTATATGCATCAGCGTGTTCCTTTCTTGTGTCAAGTGAAAGTTAAGGTGAAGTGTTTGGTGTTTATCCATAGATGGTGAAGTCCCTGTACAATAATGGAGCAAATTCAATCTGGGAACACAGCCTTCTGGATCCATCTTCCATCATGAGTGGAAAACGCAAAGCCAATCCTCAGGACAAAGTCCAGTGAGTCCCATATATCATGACATTTAGAGCCAAGCGAGTCTCTCAGCTTAAACATGCTCACTTAATCATTTACTTCTCTCTCAGCCCTAACAAAACAGATTTCATAAAGGCTAAATATCAAATGTTGGCGTTTGTTCATCGAATGCCATGTAGAGAAGATGATAGTGTCACTGCCAAAGACCTCAGCAAGGTAAGAATGTTACTTAATAAAAATGAATGAACTGGACTGGACAAGAAACCACAAAATAAACCATGAATTCACTCTCTTGTTTTTTTTTAGCAACTTCACTCTAGTGTGAGAACCGGCAATTTGGAAACGTGTCTGAGGCTGTTGTCGCTGGGAGCACAGGCTAACTTCTTCCATCCAGTAAGTTTCAAAGGCCATAAGGATATTGCTCAATTTTTTTAAGTTTATGTAATATAAAAAATAGTGATCTACTCATGATGTGCAAATTAAAGAACACAGACGCAGCTGGATCATTTCCATAATGACCAACACAATCTTCCAAGAGCAGTGCAAATTAGCATCTGGTTTAATTAAGATATGCTTTTTTTGGGTGGAAAATAATGGCGCAAATGAACAGTAAATTGACTAGCTCAAACCTTAGTAAATCACCTTGCCTGATTCATTTAAATTCTCTCCTCCCATAAATCTTGTGTCTGAAAGGGAAACAAATACAAATGCATATGCAATAAGGTCAGCCAGAAAAATAACTGTCCACGCCTTTTCAGCACTAACTTTTCACTGCGTGTCTTCAGTAAATCCTGACAGTAGTTTTTTAACGGCAAAAGAGGGTTTGCGCTGGAGCAAGCTGTTAGGAAATCGTCTCGGGTTATGACTATAACCCTTGTTCCCTGAGAAGGGAACGAGACACTGTGTCGAGAATCGACACTTTGGGGACGCTCCCTAAGCGTGCGCCTCTGAAGTATGAATGAAACTAATCCAATCCTGATTGGTGTTGCGTCGTGACGTAACATGTGACGGCATACCCGGAAGTATAAAAGTGACACTGTCACAACACACACTAGCCTCGCGATAAAGCAAGACGCTCCAAGGCCTCAAGGGGCGTGGCAGAACGACGCAGTGTCTCGTTCCCTTCTCAGGGAACAAGGGTTATAGTCATAACCCGAGACGTTCCCTTTCGAGGGAACTCTACACTGTGTCGAGAATCGACACTTTGGGGAACGAATGCCCACTAGGCCACGCACCGAATAGGCCTGTCCCGGAGTGAAACTGTTTAGGCACTCAGCAAGGACTGAGCACGTGTGTGCCAAGCGTACTAGGAAGGTGGAGACTGTGGAACCTAATAAAAGTATGTGGAGTAGCCCAACCGGCTGCCTCACAGATCTCATGTAGAGGAACTCCCGAAAGAAGGGCCCTAGAAGAAGCCACGCTTCTAGTTGAGTGAGCCCTCACGGCTAAAGGTGAAGGCAAATCGCGCACCTTGTAAGCCTCAGTAATAGCCTGAACAATCCAAAAACTAATAGTTTGCTTGGATGCCGGGAGCCCCTTCTTAGGTGACCCAAAACATACCAATAATTGGTCCGACCTTCTCCAAGAAGAGGACCTCTCAAGGTACACGCTCAAAGCTCTGACGGGGCAGAGCAAATTAAGCTTCTCTTCTTCTGCCGACACAGGAGGTGGAGGATGGAATGCCTGAAGAACTGTTGACCGAGCCGTATTCGATACTTTAGGCACGTAGCCCGGACTCGGGTGCAAAAAAGCTTTACTCTGCCAGGGGCAAACTCCAAGCAAGCTGGTGTACCAGGGCTTGGAGATCTCCCACCCTCTTAAGTGAGGTAATAGCCAAGAGAAATACCACTTTTAGCGTTAAGTCCTTAGGCGAAGCCGACTGCAAAGGTTCGAAGGGGGCCAGGGATAACCCTTCAAGAACTATTGCCAGGTCCCAGGCAGGAACCCTGGACCTGGTTGCCGGTCTCATCCTCCGAGTACCACGGAGAAAACGAATGACCAACTGGTGCCTCCCCAGAGGCCCATCACTCAAAGGCGCATGGAAAGCCGCAATGGCAGCCACGTACACCTTAAGTGTGGAAGGGGAGAGACCCGCAGAGAAACGATTTTGAAGAAACTCCAGAACTGAAGCCACTGGGCAGTTAACTGGATCTAACTCCTGTTCTCTACACCAAGTGGAAAAGACATTCCACTTGAGGCCATATAATCTCCTAGTAGACGGAGCCCTAGAGCTAAGTATGGTTTCAACCACTCCAGCTGATAGACTAGCATCTAGGTACTGAACCCCCTCAGAGGCCAAACCCACAGCTTCCACAGCTCTGGGTGAGGGTGGAAGACTGTGCCCTCCGCCTGAGACAACAGATCCCTCCTCAGAGGAATCTGCCATGGCGGAGCTATCAGGAGTGATATTATGTCTGAAAACCATACTCGGGTCGGCCACATTGGGCAACCAGAAGTAGACTGATGCCCTCTTGACGGACCCTCTCCAGGACTCCCGGAAGCAGAGCGATCGGGGGAAATGCGTACAGGCGAAGCCTCGGCCAGGCCTGTACCATGGCATCCAACGCCAGTGGGAGGGAGAACCAAGTGAGAGGGAGAACCAAGTGGACAGTGGGACGTCTCTCGAGACGCAAACAGATCCACTTCCAATGGTCCAAACCTCTCCCATACTGACTTCACCACATCAGGATGAAGTCTAAATTCTCCGGGCCCCAGCCCCTGCCTCGACAGGATGTCTGCTCCCTGATTCTGAACCCCCGGAATATACATTGCTCTGAAAGAGAGTATTTTCCCCTGGGACCAAAGAATGATCTGATGCGCCAGTCTGCACAGAGGGCGCGATCTGAGTCCCCCTTGTTGGTTCAGATAAGCTACCACAGACGTATTGTCTGATCGTACTAAGACATGGTAACTATTAATGTCTGGGAGGAAGCTCCTCAAAGCCCTGAACACAGCCATCATCTCTAGACAGTTTATGTGCCAAGAATGATGATGGTCCTACCACAGACCCCTGGCAAAGCGGCCGTCCATGACCGCGCCCCAACCAGTGAGGGAGGCGACTGTCGAAACGGTTTTCCGGCGACATGACGCTCCCAGCACTGGCCTGTGGGATAGGAACCAAGGTTTCTTCCAAATTACCAGAGAACGAAGGCATCTGCGCGTAACTGACTATACAGAACAGATTCCCCTTGAGGGAAAAACCCTTGGCTCTCAGCCACCACTGAAGGGGGCCTCATGTGTAGAAGGCCCAAATGTATAATGTTGAATGCCGCTATCATGAGGCCCAGCAGTTTTGAAACTGCTTTACAGTGATGGCCTGGCCTAGCTTTATCCCGGACACCATGGCCAGGATGGATTCGATACGAGCGGGAGACATACGTGCCTGCATTGTAACCGAATTCCATTTCATGCCCAGAAGAGCAGTCTTCTGAGCTGGTTCCAACACAGTGTTGAGTCTCAACCCCCGATTATAATCTTGACCAAGGACGACATCTCAATGCCGAACTGCCATTCCTCGAGACTGGGCCAATAAGAGCCAGTCGTCGAAGTAATTCAGTCCTGAAGCCTCAGTGGAGCCAGAGTCGCATCCATAAACCTACACATGAACATGCGGGAGAGAGTGCTAGGCCGAACGGAAGAACCCGATCTAAGAGAACCAGCCTCTCGAGACTGGCCTCTGGTGGTTTCCGAGCACCCTTCTCGACTGCCTGAAGTGGAAGACCGGCAGGCTGTAGTCGATACGGTTTTCGTAACCATAACCGATGGTGTTTTTTTTTTTTTTTTTTTTTTGAGGAAAAACGACGCATAGTGCGTTCGCTGGAAAATGATGCGGCCCGAAGCGTCATAGACGGCGGGCAATACACTTCGTTCCCGGGCCCCGCCGCAAGAACCACATCCGATCCAGCCTCTCGAGACTGGTCTCTGGTGGTTTCCGAGCACCCTTCTCGACTGCCTGAAGCGGAAGACCGGCAGGCTGTAGTCGATACGGTTTTCGTAACCATAACCGATGCTCGTTTTTTTGGGGGGTTTTTTGAGGAAAAACGACGCATAGTGCGTTCGCTGGAAAATGATGCGGCCCGAAGCGTCATAGACGGCGGGCAATACACATCGTTCCCGGGCCCCGCCGCAAGAACCACATCCGATCCAGCCTCTTGAGACTGGTCTCTGGTGGTTTCCGAGCACCCTTCTCGACTGCCTGAAGCGGAAGACCGGCAGGCTGTAGTCGATACTGTTTTCGTGACCATAACTGATGCTCGTCTTTAATTTTTCGAGGACAGACGACGCAGAGTGCGTTCCCTGGAAAATGATGCGGCCCAAAGCGTCATAGACGGCGGGCAATACACATCGTTTCCGGGCCCCGCTGCAAGAACAACATCGGTTGCCCTGCAACTGAGTGGACAGCCCCAACATTTAGATCTACCATGCCAAACCAGTCCTCGGATCTGATTTGGTTTCCGATAATGGAAATTGTAAGCCTTTTGAACCTGGATCTCCTCAAAGAACAAGTCAATAGCCTTAGATCTAAAATTGGCCTCAGTCCAACATCCTCCTTTGGAACTAAAAAGTACCGGCTGTAACATCTGGACTTTCTATCTGGTAGGGGAACACTCTCTATGGCCCCTTAACTCCAGTAGAGTCTGTACCTCTTGTTCAATAACCCGAGCCTGTTCTGGAACCCCTGCGGTCGGTACGACCCCAACAAAGCTGGGAGGTCGGTAACCGAACTGCAGTCCGTACCCATATTTAAAAATATTCAGGACCCATAGAGATAATTGGAAGGCGTTGCCATTCTACAAAATCTACTAAGGGAACCAGCCCCTTGGGACCGGCCTCGGGTGTTTCTCGAGCACTATTCTCGACTTCCTGAAGCAGATGACCGGCAGGAAAAAGTCTAGAAAAATTTTGTGATCATAGTCGATGCCCGGTTGCAAGCTCTTGGGGTGAACGCCACGGTGTGCGTTCGCTGGAAATCGATGTAGCCCGAAACGTTCAAAAACGGCGGGACAACATATATAGTTTTATAATATATATTTATTTTTATATATATATATATGTTTATTTTATTTATTTATTCATAAACCTGTCGACGATAGAAGTTACAGCGTCGGAGAACAGGCCAGAAGGTGATAGCGGAGCGTTCAGCAGAAAATATTTGTCTTACCTTTTTTATACCAGACAAATTAAGCCACTGATGTCTCTCAACCATCATAACTGCTACAATAAGCTATGGTACGTTTAGTGCCATTATACGCCTGTAAAATCGTCTTAGAGTACAGGTGAAAAAGAGTGGGGTGTTTTTTTTTTGTTTTTTTTTCAGGAGAGTTCTTATCTCTTTATTTGTAAGATTGGGGAAAAACAGTTAGCCCGGCGCTGAGGTTGTGACCTGTGCTGCAGGAAACGCTCATCAAGCTTGCTTTCACTTGCGTTCCTTGCTCATCATGTGGCCAGCTAATGTTAAGTCTGGCCACAGCACGAGTCACAACCTCTACCAGCTCCTCATAGCTTTGGCCGTGAACTGGCGCGCCCAAATCACGGTCATCCGCATCAATACTGAGCACATCCACTTCCTCGGAAGCAGAGAGCTCAAGCATTGGGACCTGATCGTGTGCAGGAGAAGCCGCGATGCGGGCTCCTGTACCATTCTCAGGGGCTACGGGATCCTCAGACGAAGAATGAGAAAGTGCCGCAGCAGTCTCATTCTCATCTGTAAGATCCCGCTGCGAACCCCGCGATCTCAATCGTCGCGCCGCCTCAACGGACGCGGGACCAGAACCGTGGGGAACGCGAGCCTGACCGTGCTCATCAAAGCACGCCAGCCGGGAGCGCAGCACTCTAATAGGAAGTGCTTCACAGTCTGCACAAACAGCTCCCTCAATAGCTGCCTGTGCATGCTGTGCTCCCAAACAATTCACACACAAAGCATGTGTGTCCCCACCCGTAATAAAACGAGGGCAAGGATGCACACATCTTTTAAATTGTTCGCTGGCCATTCTGATCAACTGATTGACAAACAACACCAAATAAGACAGACAGTTTCAACACAGAGCGCTTGCTGAAGAGCGAAAGCTGGTGTGTGTTGTGACAGTGTCACTTTTATACTTCCGGGTATGCCGTCACATGTTACGTCACGACGTAACACCAATCAGGATTGGATTAGTTTCATTCATACTTCAGAGGTGCACGCTTAGGGAGCGTCCCCAAAGTGTCGATTCTCGACGCAGTGTAGAGTTCCCTCGAAAGGGAACTGGCCCACTGATATCAGAACTCAATTTTGACAAAATATGTAAATACTGTGTTTTGTATGGCAGTATAGGTGGATATCATTATTTAGCTTTCTTTGCTATTTATTCCATGCGCACCATAGCAGGGGTTAATCTTTATTGTCCCTGACTGAATTACTCTAATGAATGTCATTTTGTTTTCTTCAGGAGAAAGGAAATACTCCATTACATGTGGCAGCTAAAGCAGGCCAGCTGCTACAGGCAGAGCTGCTTACTGTTTATGGAGCCGATCCCGGAGCACAAGACAGTTCTGGGAAGACTCCTGTTGACTACGCCAGGTGAGAGAGATGCAGATTTGAGGGATCAGTCCAAAGATTAATCATTTTCAGTGATGTTTTATGTTCTGTAATCTGTTATGTCTCACTATAGGCAGGCAGGACACCAGGAACTCACAGACAGACTGGTGGAGATCCAGTTTGAGCTGACAGACAGACTAGCATTCTATCTGTGCGGAAGAAAGCCAGGTCAGTCATCAGTATCTCTGTAATGACAGCACAGCATGTACCTCAAAGATTTGAGATCCTGGAAAGAAAATGGCTTCTTGTTTTCCTCAGATCATAAAAGCGGGCAACACTTTATAATTCCTCAGATAGCAGACAGGTAGGATAAGCTCTCTTTTAGATCATGCCTGTAGTTTATTAAAATACTTAATTGCATAATTTGTTTTCGTTGCTGGCTTCAAATGGATAAGAAATGTGTAAGTATGGAAATGGCACTTGCTTTTTTTCCTAGAGTAAGTTAGGATCAGATGATAATGGCTCTCTTTTATTTTACATACAGCAGTCTTGACTTGTCAGAACTGGCCAAAGCAGCAAAGAAGAAGCTTCAGTCTGTAAGTCGTACAGTAGTTTACTGTTTTTGTAAAGCTGGTGGGGTTGCTCATTACATTTTTATTCCAACACCTATTTTGACACTTAAAATTAACTGTATACAGTAAAATAACCTTGCTGTGGTGCTTTCAGCTCAGTAATCATCAGTTTGAAGAACTAGCCATGGATGTGTACGATGAAGTTGACAGAAGGGAAACGGATGCAGGTTAGAGAACCGTAATAGCCTGATATCTGTCCGTTTTTCTCTAAAAGTACAAATTCTGATTGTATCCTAACATTTTGAATGGTGTCATTCTTTTGCTATTGTAGTCTGGCTTGCCACGCAGAACCACAGCACCTTGGTAACTGACACCACGGTGGTACCTTTCCTCCCTGTCAACCCTGAATATTCTTCCACTAGGAATCAGGTACGTTGACACAGATGCGCACACTCTTTTTTTAAAATGATTGAGTTGATTTGATCATGTTTGAGTTTTCCTCTGTTTGTGGTATTTATGTTGCAGGGGCGCCAGAAACTCGCAAGGTTCAATGCACATGAGTTTGCCACACTGGTTATTGATATTTTAACTGATGCCAAACGCCGTCAGCAAGGAAATTCTCCTGATAATGTCAAAGGTGATGAAAGGTCTTGGGTTTGTCATGAACTGTATGATGCATAAAGTTCAACTTCCACCCTTTGTTTGTTTCTTCCCAGATAATGTGGAGTTAATTCTGAAGGACATTGGGAACCGTCATGGCAGTGAAAGTCCTGAGATGGACCAGCCTGATTATGACAGTGTAGCATCAGATGAGGATACTGAGCAAGAACCAACATCTGGAAAAGACGAGAGGACCAAGGTAAATTGTTGAGTTTCTCTGGGTGCGTAATAGTAATATTGTCCCAGGAATAATTGCTAATAACAATATTATTGTAATTTTAAGACAATTTTATGCCACTAAAATTGGTAAAATAACAGCATAATAATGCAAGTACATACTTTCAAATAACAGAGGACTTTTGATTCTTAAGAATATTTGGATACTAAAAACAAATTATATCCTAAATAAATAAAACTTTTGCAAAGTAACAAAAAGCAGAAAAAAACATGTTTGACAATGTCAGACTTTTAAAGTACATAACAAAAAGGCACTTGTGTGGAGATTTTCCATCTACAGATTTTTCCCAGACCTTCTTTTTTCAGCACACTATTGCTGAAAAACACAAACCCTATTTAGCAGCCCAATGTCCATATGAACAAAAGCACAAATGTCTCAACAGGAAACTAGTATTTTTCTAGAGACATGTTTTTTAAAAGTTGAACTTCTTTTAACTTGAGCGCTGTGTGTTTATAAAGCCACGTTGCGTACGGGTGCAATGTTTAAACGCGTCTGCCTAGCGCACGTTTACATAGAAAAACAATGCACCTGTCAGTGTCTGCTCTGTGTGTGAGGAGGAGCTGCCTAAGCATCGCTTTCACCTAAGAAAGCTGATAAGATGACAGAGGCAGAGCGATCGGCTAAAATTTTGGCAGGGTTCCCATGCTTCTTGAAAGTACTTGGATTTCAGACGCATGGATTCAAGAACTGGAAAGTATGTGAAAACAAACATAGGTCCTTAAAGTAACACTATGTAGTTTTTCAACCTTCATAATATATTTCCAAGACCCTTGTGATGGTACATCGACTTACAATAAGTTAAATGACACGTCTGCCATAGCCTGACGTGGTCTGTATCGCTTTTACTGGCACTATGTAACTTCGGGTTTCGGGTAGGAACCCGTGCACAAAAAGAACTACAAAATTCGACTGCTTTACGGCATACGTCACTTCCCCCACCACTTCCTCAAATTGTCTGTGGCCATTGCAGACATCCCAAGTCTCCCGGGAGTCTCCTGCGTCTCCCTGATGCCCGCAAATTAGTTCAGATCTGCCGGAATCTAGAGCGCGCATGCGAGACAGAACATACTGCGCGCATAACATACATAGCGCGAGCACGGCAGAGAGAGAGAGAGAGCGAGAGACCTTGCGAGTGTGCCTCACGAAAGCTAGTCAACCCGCCACCAGCCGCACCCCCCCTCCCGTCAACAATCCAGTCACCAAGATATACCTCCCTGAAATGACTTCTTGCAGGTTGGGATGTCTGCCATTGTTGATTGCAAAGCCGGTGCTGGATAAACAGCGAGCGTGCGCGTGCGACAGTCGGCTGCGGAAGGCTAAATTATTTACGACAGCAGTAATGGACAATTCTGCTTCCAACCTGTAGGGCGACCGCTGAGGAAAAATCACATGGTGTTGCTTTAAAAGTGTTTGAATTAAACATGTACTAAAATTTTTATAGAGTAGCGTGGTGCTGCCAAAGCCAGAGTGAAACAGCGCTACTGATTGGGGGAAAGCAGGAAAACCTGAACAGCGCGAGTGCATGGATCCTGATCGCTTGCAGGCAGCCCTGCGTGTTAATTTCCTTTTACTAGCTCAGTATCAGGGAAGTCCAAAATCTATGCTTGGCTCAGTGTTGAACAACATAAAAATTGGTTAATCAAAGTTCCAAAGAATAATGCATTGCTTAATAAAGTAGAGTTTATAAACGCAGCGCTGCTTTGTGTACAGCGCAAGTAACTGGGTAAACTAATATATTTATACTGTCAATACTTAAAAGTGAGAGTTCACCCAAAAATGAAAATTAGCCCATGATTTACCATTATTAACCCTCTGGGGACCAAGGTGTTTTTGGGGTCCTTGAGATGTTTTGACATGCCCTGACAATTGTGCTTTTTTCAGTTGCTTATAAACATATTAATGGCACAGGTGAAATTACACTCTATTTAGCACAAACAGGGCTACCATAATATGTGAGCAACATGTATGTACATGTTTGTATTTTTGAGAGAATATTGTTTATGCATGTTTATTGATAAAACTAAAAATTAAAGTTTCTGAAATAAGGCCACAAAACACATACTAAATATGTGTCCACAAGACTTTTGACTAATGGAAGTTTTGGCCTAGAGTATTTGCTTCAAAATGATCTGAAAATCGTCCTTTCTTATCATTCACATAACACCATAGATTGCTTTAAATTGTGAAAAACATTTTTTTGTTTGAAAGGCAATATGCGAATGGGCGTGAACGGCCCAACCCCCTCGTGAATAATTAGGTGATTCTCACCAGAGAAGACAAAGATGCATTCATTTCATTCAGGTGTGTCACAAGAATGAATGCAAGGAAAATATATATACATATATATACACACACACAGACATATACACTCACCGGCCACTTTATTAGGTACCCCATGCTAGTAACGGGTTGGACCCCCTTTTGCCTTCAGAACTGCCTCAATTCTTCGTGGCATAGATTCAACAAGGTGCTGGAAGCATTCCTCAGGGAGTTTGGTCCATATTGACATGATGGCATCACACAGTTGCCGCAGATTTGTCGGCTGCACATCCATGATGCGAATCTCCCGTTCCACCACATCCCAAAGATACTCTATTGGGTTGAGATCTGGTGACTGTGGAGGCCATTTTAGTACAGTGAACTCATTGTCATGTTCAAGAAACCAATTTGAAATGATTAGAGCTTTGTGACATGGTGGAAGTAGCCATCAGAGGATGGGTACATGGTGGCTATAAAGGGATGGACATGGTCAGAAACAATGCTCAGGTAGGCCGTGGCATTTAAACGATGCCCAATTGGCACTAAGGGGCCTAAAGTGTGCCAGGAAAACATCCCCCACACCATTACACCACCACCACCAGCCTGCACAGTGGTAACAAGGCATGATGGTTCCATGTTCTCATTCTGTTTACGCCAAATTCTGACTCTAACATCTGAATGTCTCAACAGAAATCGAGACTCATCAGACCAGGCAACATTTTTCCAGTCTTCAACTGTTAAATTTTGGTGAGCTCTTGCAAATTGTAGCCTCTTTTTCCTATTTGTAGTGGAGATGAGTGGTACCCGGTGGAGTCTTCTGCTGTTGTAGCCCATCCGCCTCAAGGTTGTGCGTGTTGTGGCTTCACAAATGCTTTGCTGCATACCTCGGTTGTAACGAGTGGTTATTTCAGTCACTGTTGCCCTTCTATCAGCTCGAACCAGTCTGGCCATTCTCCTCTGACCTCTGGCATCAACAAGGCATTTCCGCCCACAGAACTGCCGCTCACTGGATGTTTTTTCTTTTTCGGACCATTCTCTGTAAACCCTAGAGATGGTTGTGCGTGAAAATCCCAGTAGATTAGCAGTTTCTGAAATACTCAGACCAGCCCTTCTGGCACCAACAATCATGCCACGTTCAAAGTCACTCAAATCAACTTTCTTCCCCATACTGATGCTCGGTTTGAACTGCAGGAGATTGTCTTGACCATGTCTACATGCCTAAATGCACTGAGTTGCCGCCATGTGATTGGCTGCTTAGAAATTAAGTGTTAACGAGCAGTTGGACAGGTGTACCTAATAAAGTGGCCGGTGAGTGTATATATATATATATATATAAATAATCAAAATATAAATGAAAGTCAAAAGCACATTTTTAGTCATACCTGGAAACAAATCCTGTTCAAATAGGTTATATGGGCCATTCAATAGAATTGGTTCAAAGTTAGAGTTGGAAACATCTTGAAAAGAAAATTGTCTTTTTCCATAAATCTCTTAAAAAGTATTATTTTTTAAAGTATGCCAATACATTTATTATACATATTTCAAAGTTAAGGATTTATTATTTTGATATAGCCTAGCTGGAACAAACACTAAAACAGTTGATAAGTTTATTTTTGACAAAACATACTATATATTTAACATATGAGCAGAAACTGCTAACAAAAGCTTATTTGATGTCTATTGTAGAGTTAAAACTTTATAATCTATCCTAAACTAGTCACACACACACACACACAGAAACATGATTCAAATTTAAACAGTAGGATATTTTTGCGTTTACAAACACTAACGTTATTATATATCGCGATTAGAACAAACCACAAGAATAAAACACTTAGTTCAGCTCGCTCCTCGAAGTGAAAATAAACCAGCACTTGTTCTGAGGTAGGTAAATGGCCCAGGATTATTCCTCACAGCCGCGCAAGACGACAGTACATTAATCTGACTAAATATAGTGTGAGAGTTTGTACAGAGTTTGTGTGGGCGTTTACACGCCTCAATGTGTTGCTTCAGATCATTAGCGTTTGAATATCGCGCGCTCTCCGTGGGCGTGTCACATTAGCGGAATAATGAGATGCGAGAACAATGAGAACGGCTGACACATCTCTCTTTTTATATAGATAACATAAACAGGGAATCTTAATTTAGTTTTAAATTAGATAATTAAAAGTACAAACTTAAATGATCATAAACATATATTGCTCATGTCTGGGTGAATAGTATTGTCTGAGTTTTGTTTAAGTTTAAGAGACGTGCTCCAGAAAAAAAGTTCACGGACACAGAGAGGCAGAACGCACACCCTGTTTATTTTCTTTACTTTACAAAAGCACAATATTTTTTCGATTGTAGGTGGGCACATAAAAAAGTAGACATTTAACAGTTTTTTTTATATGTTTCATAACTCTGTATGACCAGAAATGATGGAGTAGTTTAAGTCTATTTTTCTGCTATGTGAAAAAAATCTGCCAAAACGCACGGGTGCGTTCTTGGTCCCCAGAGGGTTAAACTGCTCCATGCGTCTCCGGGGGTTAATAAAGGCCTTCTGAAGTAAAGCGTTTGTGTAAAAAAAAAAAAAAATCCATATTTAAAACTTTATCTACTAAAACAACTAGCTTAAAAAAAAAGAGTAACCCTTGAACTTGACGCACAACGCAATGATGAAAGCGGTTGCCCAGCCCTGTTTGTTTGAAAGGGGTGCTTATCAATATCTCTCCTCGTCTCCTCTCTCCTCCGTCCTCCATCCTATGACCCGGAAACCGATCGAGCTCAGCCATCTTGAAGGACATCTCAATTCTCTAATTGCACCGTAAGGAGGCGAGGATCGTGGAGTGAGGAGGCTTCCAGAGGAGCTATGAGCGAGGATGCACAGGTGTACCCTATGCGGAAGTGTTTTATCGACTAAACGTGACGCACGTATATATTCTCCTCCCCCTTCACAACGGTCACAATAATTTTAATTTATACTTTACCTTTGCAGTTTATATAAACCACAAATCGCGCATATTTCAACAGGGTATCTTGCTATATTATTTATTACGAATTTCTTAAATAATCAAACTTCAACAACATAAGGGCAGATCCTTTGAGCGCAGCTGACGACACTATGAAGTGATGCTCGAGTGATCAAGTATTCCAATGTATAAAAAAGCTTTCGTTCGATTCCTCCGTCCTCATTTTGTTTCCTTGCAGCCTTCCCTCGCATCCTACAGGGGGTGGAGCTGAGACGCGAGGGAAGGAAACGAGGATGCACAAATAAGAATTGAGAAGCACCCCGAGAGAGGCGTCAATTGCCGTCATTACGTTGTGCGTCAAGTTCAAGGATTACTCTTTTTGCGTAAATCGATGCGTATGGCCGTCTGCCAGAAGCAAGTTATTTTAGTCGATAAAGTTTGAAATATGGACATTTTTCTTACAATTACGCATCGCTTCACTTCAGAAGGCCTTTATTAACCCCCGGAGACGCGTGGAGCACTTTAATAATGAATAGATGGACTTCCAAAGACATACAGCCATTCACTGCCA
Organism: Rhinichthys klamathensis goyatoka; assembly: GCF_029890125.1. Classification (NCBI taxonomy): domain Eukaryota; kingdom Metazoa; phylum Chordata; class Actinopteri; order Cypriniformes; family Leuciscidae; genus Rhinichthys; species Rhinichthys klamathensis. The sequence continues at coordinate 1,416,357 of NW_026606577.1, read as the reverse complement.
TTATGAAGCTTGGAAGAGCCAGGACAGTTTTTAATAGAACTCCCAATTGTATTCGTCTGAAAGAAGAATGTCATATGCACCTAGGATGGGTTCAGTGTGAGTAAATCATCATGGGGTAATTTTCGTTTTTGAGGAAAAAAGTACGGTGTTGTCTCCTATGCCCACAAGAGGGCGCAAGCGAGCGCAATAAGCAAATATAAACTAAATCTTTTATTGAAATGAAATGACATTCACTTTTTAAAGTGTATTATCTTTTGAAACAATTGTTCTTAAATAAAATATAATTTAAATTAGGGAACAAAAGTGCATAAAACTGTGTAAGTGCATCAGAAACCTGAGAAAACACGCTTCAACAGAGAGCGTAATGCACTACATGAACATAAAATAGCAAACTGCCATTCAGAAACAATCTACTTCTACTCACTACACATCTACATATTGTTCGTCAAAAACACCAGACGGTCAACTTGATCTCTTTTTGTTGACGATGTTTTCAGATGATGAAAAAACACGCTCAGCTCTGACCTATGTATGTTCAAGTATGTCGTTGCACGATTTTTGCCACCAACTGAGAGGGTTTTCATAATTTTTCAAATTAACAATGCAGCCGCATCGCGCTGTATGCTGGATAAGCTAACAAAAACAAACTGTGCCAGTTAGGTCATCATCATGTCTTGTGCGCCTCTTGACACAAAAAAAATTAGAATGCACGGTTTTTGCATTCGAATGTGCAGGTTTTTTTATTTATTCTACGGATATTTCATATTTTATTTGACAGCCCTAGTTATCTAGAGTATATATTAGGGCTGTCAGTTAAACGCGTTATTAACGCAAACCCATTTTAACGCGATTAATTTTTTTATCGCGAGATTAACGGTCTTTTTGGCCTAGAAAACTTTGTAGTTTTTTTTTTCACATGATTTTACAACAGGACGCGGCATGCGCTGCGCTATAAAACTCATTGATTTCAATGGCTAGTGCCGCGCAAGGACGTTTTGTTGCTTTGTCAACCAAAGCGCAAGAGCAGCGGCGCGCACACCGCGGTCAAAATTCGAAATAGTTCAACTTTTGCTGCTGTGACGATTATCAGCGCGGCCAATAGAAACTTTTTGGCATCCAAAAAGTTTTGAAAACTGGCGTAGCGCCGCGCATTCCGCGTCCTGCCTGAAAGCACCGGTTCTAGCTAGACCGGATACACACTTGTTGCGAGCCGGCCAAATAGTAGGTTAACGACGTTACGTTTTGAGTGGATGATGAGCGCGAGATGCCGAAAAGGATGCAATAAGATTCTGAATTAAAAAAGTTTACTTTTAAAAAGTTGCCAAATGGTCCCATTGACAAAACCAAAGTGATCTGTGTGTTTTGTCGTTGTGAACTGAGCTATCATCGCAGCACGTCCAGTCTGAAACACCACTTGATGGCCAAGCACACACACACTGCTGATGCGAATTCTCCACCCCCTCGTCAGTATTTCTTTCACCCTTTTATTGATGGACAGTGTTACATTGTGTGAGAGATTATTTGCTCCAAGTGAGAATGTTTTAGTGTGAAATTGAACACAGTATTGTCAATGTTGTTTTCAATAAAACACATTTGCACAAAGCAAGCCGATCCACTTTTTCATGTTGATAAGAGCATTAAAATTAGAAAAAATAATGGGACAAAAAGAAATCAAGAGACATTTAGAATAGATAAAAATGTGTGATTAATCGCGAGTTAACTATGACATTAATGCGATTAATCGCGATTAAATATTTTAATCGTTTGACAGCACTAGTATATATGTATTGTATATATGTATATATATATATATATATATATATATGTATTTGAAATTTTGAATGAGGTCACCTCCATATATGGTGTGATAAGTCAATATAGTAATTATGACAACAGGTCTACGTAATAGTGTGTGGGATCAAAAATAACTGTGATCTTTCTTATCAGAGCTCAGAGTCCTCAGACTTGTCGGACAGCCCGATCACCGTTCAGGAGTTCATGGAAGTGAAAAGTGCCCTCAATGCCTCTGAAGCAAAGATCCAGCAGCTCCTCAAGGTCAACTGCCATCTTAGTGAGGAGTTGAGACTCATGCAAAGCAAGGTAAGAGGTCAGATCGCAGTCCCACACTCCATCACTGCTGTAGCTGAAAGTGTCTGACTCCGCTTAGTGTCTTCATTTCAGTTAAACTCCCTCCAGAATGAGAACAGCACTCTGAAATGGCAAACTCCAAACAGTTTGGCAAGGTCGCAGGACCTCCCGCAGAGGGCACCCCCACGCGGCTGTAGGGCCATGTCGATGTACGAGACTGGTTCAGGTCCGAGGCAGTACCACCCTAGAGGAGAGACCGTCCACCCTGACACAACTCTGACTCTTCAACCACTGCCATCTAATGTAAGTACAAACCGAACCAAAGCCAGAGTTGGTTTTGGTGCTCCCGTTTCATTATTTCCTTTGGTTTTAACTCAGTTGGTAACCCAGTGAATCATCACTTCAGGTATGATTTGATAACCCCTCTTCTTTTTTTGTGCATTCATAATAAAAAAAAATCCCTCAAAACATAATCTGAACCCTTTCTAGATTGGGAAGGGTCCCTCGGTGACTGCCTTCTCCTCCCTTCCCACGTTCCCCTCAACTCTGTCCTGGTCCTGGGATGAGATAACCAAAAGGGTGAAGTACCTGCTCAGTGAACAGGCTGTTGGAAGGGCTTATCTTCTACCTGTCCCCCATTCACTCAGTGCATGAATCAGATCTGTCCAACCAATGGACAACGTGTTCCTCAGCTGGATTACTAACTTTAAACCGTACACACAGCGAGAGACGCCAGGCATTAACATTACTCACCACTCTGCTTGATCTGTGAAGCAGTCACTGGCTCTCTGATATCTCAGACCTGAAACATACTCTATGCAAGTACGTGAATGCAAACGCTTCTAGCTACACAAGTTTGATGCCGGCCATCGTTTGAAATGTATCAGAATGCAATCCATGCTTTTTTGTGCAGATGCTTTTATCCAAAGTGACTTCGATTGCATTGAAGTTATACATTTTATCAGTTCATGCATGCCCTGAGAATTGAACCCATGACATTGGCGCTGCTGTTCGAGAAACAGTTTGAGTGAGTTAAATTTAGTTTAACATCTTTATAGATATAGCTACCTGAATAACAATGCAGGGCAGATGTTTGAAGGTAACTCTATCGCCCCCTTGAGTCTCGAGGGTTTGTTACTGCATTGTTAATGAGAGAACACGTTAAGTATTTACAACGTGTTGGCCAAGCGTCTGCATTTGACTGCTAGCGCAAAGTATGTTTCTGGCCTTACTTTACAGCTCTGTTATGCTGATGTTTTGATTCTACACCAAAAGCATGATTGTTTGCTGTCTCTTCAAGCTTTGAGTAAGCACCAGTTGTCAGTAACAGGTTGCATCCCTTGTTTAAGCAGAAAGCTCACTGTGACTCTACTCCTGTTACAGGGATCCACCTTGGATGCCCAGAGCGGCATGCCAGAAAGTGACTATGAAAATGCACTGAACCACATTGAGATGGATGAATCCGGGTTTGTCTTTTCACCTTTTGTTGTTTAAAAAAAAACAAAAAAAAAACCACAACTTTTGAATGTATTTATTTTTTACCGGTGAATGCTTTCCACCTTCCCCACAGGTCAACACTGAGTAACTTCTCCAGGGCGAGTGGTTGGCTGGGTGACGGTACAGTGCCACAATCAGAAAACCTGTCTGAGAGCGAGTGTGATTCGACTCTACCGTGCACAGAGGACGTCATCAGCAAAACAGAGCTGATCACTAAGAACATCCAGGAATTACTCAGAGCTGCACAGGAAAATAAACATGAGGGGTAAGAAAATGTGTCTGGCCTTCGTGTGGTGACAGCCTGGGTAGGTTTAGTGGTATGAAAGGGGTGAAAGGACCCATTCTCCAGTCGGAGACTTCAGTGGCTCAGCCCTGGTGACACAGTGTCTCTTTTGTCTGTTAAGCAAGTGATGGAATTGTGTCAACACAGCTGGGATATAACAACACATGGCCATGTTGGAAGGATACGTGTAGATCCACAAATGGCTTATGTTTTGTCTTTTGTGCTGAGTTTACTGCATGCAGTATGTTCAGGATTCACATAAGTATCAGGAACGGTCATTTGAATCCAATATTCTGAACACTGGGAGCCTTTGTTGTTCAACTTGCGCTGGCATTCGGTCTCAGGTCTGTGATGATCATTATGCAGTCATGGGAGAACGATACCATAGGTTAGCATTTCACTCACCCAGATCTGCTCTTTAGCTGTCCTTTCACAGTGCAAAACAAGTCACATGTGGTTGCTGTGGTTTGGGGAGTTTTTTTTTTTTTTTTTACCATCATGAACCGTAATTATCAAAAAAGGCTTTTCATACCCGTGTTTTAATCCTGTATTTGTAAATAAAAAGGATATTTAATGTTTTCTTTATTTGAGGCTGAATTGGGTCATAGTGTGTCCAAAGCTTTTGTGTGGATGACTGGAGCCATATCAGAATCAGAAAAGTATTTTTGCACATACAAGGAATTTGTTTTGGTGACAGAAGAAGCTTCCAGTACGAGACAACAACAGTACACAGATTGTAAAATAAATAAAAATAAAAAAATAATAAAGATATATGAATAAGATACACATGTATATATATATATAAATAAACAGGAAAATATTTTTTTATGTACAGCAGAGTAGAATATTGGTGTTCTACTTCCGCAATTTTTTATATTAAAATTTAGTATTTTAATCATAATAATTTTAAATGCCAATTAATCTAATCAGAGAATAAAAAAATGCATTTTCCATTGTCTTTTTTTGTCCAAGTTTTGTCCTGTGTTCGGAGAGAATTCTTGTAGCAGTGACAGAAATGGCTACATTATTCCCTAAGGTAAGCCTTGAGCCAATAAGGAAACTTTGCCATAGTGGAGAATATATCCTTATTTATTGTCTCTGCATCCACACCAAGCACTAAAGAGTTAATACGGCTCTGACATTGTCTCCCATCACAGAGGCCGTCCTCCGAGACCGTTCGCGGATCCTTACGGCTCTTGACCTCCAGTGCCAGCCGTCTGCAGGGCGAATGTCAAAAGGTCACACCGCACGATTCCCAGCAAGTTATTCAGTGTGCCTACGACATTGCCAAGGCGGCCAAACAGCTAGTTACTGTGACTACCAAAGACAGTAACTGAGTTACAGTACGAGTAGCTGAGCGCCTTTCACCATGTACACTTTGCTATTATCTTGTCCAGTATTATTGATCAAAGTTTTTTTTTTTTTTTTTTACGTTTACTCTAACATAACTTTCGGGGCACTAAGCCTTGATAATCAGCAGCCTGATTTGTATTATTTTTTTCCTAGCTTTACTGTGCCGTTTTATAATGTAAACTAAAATTTGTTTTGCTTCCCTTGGTGCTAATTAAGTGATTTGTCATATCTGTATTGCTTGTTTGTGGATAAACAGAACATGGCCTTTACTCATTTCCTACCTGCACATTTCAAATATACCATGTACGAAGTTTAAGTGAGACACAACTGAAAATCATAAATGGCTATTATTGCTGAAATTCAGCTGGCGTAGTAAGTATTTCTGTCTTGAAAACCAGCTCACTCAAAATGTGACCGTGATGTAGATGTCAGGACACACAATGCCTCATTTCTTGTGCAATAAATACCTTTAGTCTTGCTGCAAAATCCTACCTTACCCGTCCTGGTGTTGCCATTGTATTAAGTAATTCAGAGTGTATAGTCTTATTATGGAGTGCTTTAGTATGTGAGCTGTTATACCTCATTTGTGTGTATGCTTGGGTGTCTTAAATATAGTCCCTCACACATGCAGACACATCACCCTCTGCTTATGATTTTAAAATGTCATGTTTATTTTCGCCATAAATAGTTTTCATTCATTTGTGCCTAATCGTTATCCAGTTCAAATTATTGTCCCTTTGAATTTCTTTCAAGATGCAGTCTTTGCAGCTTAATCCCAGGCATGTTTGCACGTTTTCATTCGTCCAGGGCATCAGAATGTCAGCGTTTATTCATAGGCAACTGTAAAACGAAATCCTTTTACTATGAATTCACTTTGTCTGATGTTTTAGGGATGCTCTTGTGTGTCCAAAGGATGTGTTCCTGTGCTGCCTTGTCAGAAATACTACAAATAACACACACAATTGCCTAACGGCCACCAGCTGCTGTGTTAGTGATTCCGGTATTATGTGGTATCGCTTTGTATTATTCAGTACATCATTATATTTATATACAAGTTATATATGTAAGCTGCTGGTTGTCAGTTATGTATGCAACTAATCTGGTGCGAGTTTGTCCTATTTCCTGCTCCAGTAGCTGGTGGATGTGTACACATGCACTTACCTACTCAATTTGGAAGGACACATCGGCCTTCATATGGGATATGCATCATGCAGTTGATGCTGCTTCACAGTCTTGTTACTAAATATAATAAATTTTAATTGTACTCAACTCAAGCTACCGCTTGTCATTTTTTTGTAAATGCATGTTCATGAATTAGGCCTATTTGCATGTACTGTAGAATGACATCAAAAACTTAAAAGGATAGTTTACCCAAAAAAAAAAAAAAACTCATGTTTTACTCACCCTCAAGTTCTTTCAAACCTGTATGAATTTATTCTGCTGATCACAAAAGAAGAAATTTCGAAGAATATGGGTAAACAAACAATTGATGCATTGACTTTCATATTAGTTATGGGTAAAGAATACTATGGAAGTCAATGGGGCGCTTCAACTGTTTGGTCCGACTATCTTCAAAATATCTTTTATGTTCAGCAGAAGAAAGAAATTCATACAGGTTTGGAACAACTTGAGGGGGAGTAAATGACAGAAATTTTTTTTTTTTTTTTTTTTTGTGATATCCTTTTAAGCAGCTCTGTTGCACTAAATTGCCACAAGGTCTATAGATAAGGTTTTAAGTGTTTTAAGCCTATAACGGGGTATAACCTATTGAATTATTTGTAGAATGCCATTTGTCAGTAGGAAGGGTATTTAAAATGCGGTCATGATTTATTAACGCTGTGGCCTCACTGCGGTGACTGACTGAACTCACGTCGGGTTTGCTTCAGTCGGTCAATTTGTCAGTAACTCTCCCTCACCTGTTGAATATTTTTTTCAAGACATTCTGGAAGAATTTAAATTAGAAACGAACGCTGGCGAACCTTTGATAATTAAAAAAAGCCTCAAGATTTCAGCAGCTAGCATTATTTACATGTTTTGTGATGGCACTTTTGCTGGATCAGCAGTTTGCGCCGCTGCCAGACACCAACGAGATCGCCACGAAAACATTTCTGGAGTCAGTTTCTCATCTGCCACATTTTTTTGGTGAGTCGTAACTTGTATGTGTGACTCAATTATGCGAAGTTACAAAAAATATATCTTAAGGCCTATATATTAAATACCGAAGTTGATTTAAAATAGAATCACTACTGGGGGAAACACAATGAAAGCAATTTTGGACATTCAATCTTTCTCTCCCCGATATTGCCTTTCACATTTGACATTTCAGTTTGAATTTTTAATGTCTGAATTGTCCAAAATTGTGTTATAAACAACAAGGGGCTCATTAAACATTGAACGCCGTGGACAAAACCAAACTGATAGGCTACTATTTAGGCAGCGCGGATGAATACCTCCTTTAACCACACGGTGGTGCCAAAATACCATTCGCTTTTATCACTGTTCCAGGGTCAGAAAATAGCCTTGGGAAAAATTCCTCCTGATCCCTGGCCTGAAGTGATCAGAATATGGGTACAATAAATGTTGTTTAAGTGAATTCCTGTTATTTAACGTTTGATATATTTCATAGCATTTTATTCTAGGCCTGTCTAGTTATAGTTTTAGTATCCTAGTTAGTACAGTAAGTAGTTTAGTATAGTTTTAGTAGAACAGGATGAACAGTTTGTTTACCAGATGGCTACAACTTTCTTGGTACCTACCTATACACAGCACTCCAAAATAGCTGTTTCACATTTGTAAACAATTGTATAATGTCAGGATTAGCTGTTATAATGTGTTTTATAAAATTACGTTGCAGATTGCCTGGGTTCCAAGGTTTTTGCACCAATTAAGGCTGACATAAATGGAAACATCACAGTAAGTCTAAGGGCTAAGCTAGTATGTGTTCATTAGTCAGTCTTTAAGGATGCTTCCTATATCAAATGCCTTTGAAATGCCTTGTGTGTTCTGAATGCTTCCCAATTCTCACTAGAAAATTAAAGCTGTCTATGACTCGGATCCAGTGAAGTATGAGACTCTTCAGCAGATACTGTTAATTGAGAAAAGCATCTATGGCTCAGAGTGGCCTAAAGTTGGAGCCACGCTGGCGCTTATGTGGTTAAAGAGGTAATTTGTTCACTTAAGGGATAGTTCACTTTGAAATAAATTTTTGATATGTTTTAGCTTACCTCAAGGGCATCCAAGATGTAGGTGTCTTTGTTTCCGCAGAAGTTTCGATTTTGATATTTTTAGGTCAAACCGTTCTTGTCTGTCAGTCATATAATGCAGGTCTATGGTCACCACCTCAAAGAGCATGCACAGAGAAGTCCAAATTAAACATGATTTAATGACTCGTAAATGTAAGTACACATTGATGGCCTAAGACACGAAACGAGCGGTTTGTGTGAGAAAACGAACAGTATTTATATCGTTTTTACCTCTTGTAACACACAGACCGAAGCGCCCGCGCCCTCAGATCACTTGGACGTGGCTGTGGTTACAAGAGGTAAAAACGATATAAATACTGTTCGTTTTCTCACACAAACTGCTCGTTTCGTGTCTTAGGCCATCAATGTGTACTTACAGTACATTATATGACTGACAGACAAGAACGGTTTGACCTAAAAATATCAAAATCGAAACTTCTGCGTAAACAAAGACACCTACATCTTGGATGCCCTTGAGGTAAGCTAAAACATATCAAAAATTAATTTCAAAGTGAACTATCCCTTTAGTCACATTTTCTGCATGTCTTTGTTTCTTCTGATTTTATATCTAATACAACAAATCACTAAATAAATTGAGAATCTCATTTTTGTAGGCTATTAAAATAGACCACAATTCTGCAGGAAAATTTTTATTTATGTGATTTACAAAGCCTGAACTTTACTAAGCAAAATGTGATTTATTAGAGGTATTGAAAAATGTTTGCATTATTTTATTTATAAAATGCAATTAACAAAATGTAACATTGTGAAATATTTAATCTAGCGGCGCATCAATAACTCTTGCTGATACCATAGAAATGGAGGAGAAATGCCGTAAACGTAATCATACCTGTCCTGCAATTGCCCGTGACTTCTCTTATAAAACAGAAAAGCAAGCTTTAAAAGCAAACATGTTAAAGATTAGCCAATGGGCTGTCGATTCATTAAATAAGCAGTTTTCCCAGTTTGGGTCACTGTAGTGAAACCAGCCTTACAAGGACGTGAAAGCTTTTTACAAGTCGGAATCTCGTAATTACAGCAATTTCTACATGACGTGAACGCACCTAAAGTTGAGACCATGGTGAATTGTGAATCATTATCTGGGAACAAGATCATGTGGGTGTTGAGACTAAGCTTGCTGATCACCAACATAATTCTACAAAAGATACTAACCCCTAAACATACCCTACACCCTAACCTTAAACTGGTTTGGGGAGGAAAACATGTCTGCTACGTATTGGATTTAATGTGTTAAATGTGCAGCTTTAATAAAAATATACTATGTATGTATCAATTTATGATTTTTCATAAATTGTTTGACAATATCACCAGTGTTTTCCTCAGAGGTCTGCGGTTCATTCAGATTTTACTGCAAAGTCTAGTGGATGGGGAGAGAGATGAGGACAATCCCAATCTTATCCGCATCAATATCACTAAAGCTTATGACCAAGCCCTCAAGAGGTATCACGGCTGGATTGTCCAGAAAGTTTTCAAGGTGGGTGTTTTCAGTAACTGTGTGCATGGCAAGATGGGGATGTCATTTTGTTTTGCATGTAATGAGGCGTGGAAAAGTCTTGTAAATGAAATTATCTTGTAAACATACTCAGTAAATATACTTTTAAAAATCCAGTGATCATAATCAACTGAAAAGTCATGGAATGTAGTCAAAAAATGTGGGTCATCTGTAATAACGTATCGCTTTTTTATTGAGACAATGATTGCTTGCTTACCCAGCAATTTTGTTTGGTTTTGCTGTAGGCTGCCCAGTATGCTGCACCATGCAGGTCAGATTTCCTTAAAGCTTTATCCAAGGATCAAGAAGTTGCAGAGGAGGAATGCTTAACAAAAGTTCGCCAGTTCTTGATAAACTTCACTGCAACTGTAGATGCCATTTATGAAATGTATTCCGTAATGAATGCTGAACTGGACTACTTAGTTTGAAACATCCTAAAGATGTCAGTTTCCGAAGCAATTCAGTCTATTCATCTTTAATGCTGCACAGTTTTCATACACAATATGATACATGTTCAAAGGCCCGTTCACACCAGGAACGATAACTATATTAGTGTCCACACCACTGCATGATTATATTCTATTTTTTATAAGCCTGCGTTGCACTTATGTCATCTGCCTCTTTAAAGCCACCATTAAATCAAAATTGACCAATTGACCTAGTGCACATTTTTTAAAAATCATGTGCTCTCCTAACCATTAAAGGGTAACTAAACCCTAAACCAACTTTTTTTTAGTTAATAATCTGTAAGAATGCGGCTTTATTAGTGCTTATCATTGATTCAAGTAACTTTTTTGACATTTGGGTATAAAGTGTTTTAATTCTACAATATATGGTGTAAAAACGGCTGAGTGCTGCCCTCTTCAGATTGAACGGTGGCTACTGCAGTTGAATTTTCCTATTGGATGCTTGCGGTGCTTCATGACATAAGCGGTGAGAGCTGACGTAAGCAGGTTCCAGCCAAGGGGGTAATCCATCGACCGGAAGTTGAAGCCGGCCGGGTGCCGCCATGTTGTAGCAGAACTTCACATTAGCATTAGCATTTCCTTTGACTCCCATTCATTTTGGCGTCACTTTGACAGCGAATAACTTTACATCTGAGGCGTTTAAAGACTCCATTTGTCCATTATTTATTTCTAAAGAAACACGACAATGTATAAAGGGCTCCATTACCTTCTATGTTACATTATGGCCCCGTAGAAACAGATTTTGTAAAAATAGGCTAACGATTGCGTCATAACCTCTCTGTCGCGCTGTACAGAAATTACCGTACAGACAGGAGGAGAAGCTCGCAGGCAATCGGGCGGACGTCCCGTCAAGGGAGAAGCCCATAGATAATGAGTCCATAAAAGCAACGGAATACTTACTCCTGCTCACTCTTTGCTCAAGTTCCCCGTCTCTGCAAGATTAACGTTGGCAATTTTCACGCACAGCTACTAGAAGATTAACGTCTGTCAGACAGGTTGCTCACGTCATCAAGCTTAGTTTGAGTCGGTTTGAGTCTGCGCGTCAGGAACGGAAGTGCTCAAAAATCGCTAAAAATGGGCTTCAACTGTCTCAACTGAGTTCCAATGAGATGGCTCTGTCCACTTCTTATACTGTCTATGGTTCCAGCTCACCCCGCCCTTGGTATGAGCTACCACACCCTTGGTATAAAAGTATAAAAACTAGTATAAAAACCACCTTGTTTCGTCAAAACCACTGTGAGTCAAGAGTTGGAATTATGAGTATTGAAAACGATCAGGATAGAGTATTTTAGCATCTATTTAGCATAGCATTTATATAGTTATTTAGATTATTTTGTGTAGCCTAGTTAGTTAGTTAGTAGCATAGTACATTTAGGATAGCTTCAAATTAGCGTAGATTTTTCTGTATTTAGTACAGTGGTCAGGATGGTAACGGATTGGTAGTCTAAAGTTAATCCTCTGGGGTCGACAAACGCGCCGGCGCATTTTTCTAGATTTTTTCACATAGCGGCAAAATATCAATATGAATATATGCCTACAGAGAGCGCTCGCTATTGACATCAACTCGACAAAACTCATCAGATGCCGATCGCGATGCAGGAGTTAAGACCGCAGTTTGAGCCAGCGGCTCGAATTGATATGGCCCTGTGTCCACAGACAATTCACCCTCCTCCACTTCAGGTGAAGGTGGGGGAGAAAAGTCCTCGACTTCAAATGACCGCTCTGTTGCAAAGCTACTTGCGTCACTCCAGTCACTCTCTATTTTAGAGTCTGACAGCAGCTGTCACTGCGGGTCTCAGGTGCACGCCCCCCCGCTCAGTCCCGCCCTCGGTTCGTCCCCTCTATCTCCGCTGGGGTCTGCCCATTTTTTCAGCATTTTTCAAATATTGCCAGTGGGTGGAGTCAGGCTCTGACCAGGGGTTTAGTTACCCTTTAATCAAAATACCCCCCTCCCACACACACGCGCGCACACACACACACACTTTTCTGTTCTCTGACGCGTTTACTGGCGTGAGGGCGGGACAACATGTTACTCACATGAGATAAAAGCAATAGCAAACCACAACTATCCAATCAATTCCCAATGAACAAAATCAAGTCCCACCCTACGTTTTTCACTCAGATATGTCACAATAGAGATGAAAAGACTTCTGTTTCATGCTGACTTTAAATTCTCGAGCGCTTTAAGGCAGGATGGATTTTGAATGGCTGTCAATGTTTTTATCAATGATTCATTTTAAATGTCAATTTGTTATTATATTATAACTTTTCAATTTAGAACAATTTCTAAAAAATATATCTTTATTGTTAAAGTTAAGGCTCTGGTATACTTCAAGCAAATCGAAGAACGAACAAGTGTGACGTCATTTCAAACAAAATCAGGCCAAAACAAAGTTTGTTTGAAGTTTGTTTCAGCTTTCCAAAGAGGCTGGTAAACACCTTTAAACTCCATTGGTTTGTGGGGATTATGTAATATGTGTGCTCTGAGGCTCTTCCTTGATGTGGAAACCTCTCCAGTTCATTTCTTCTGTTCAGTTCATCAAGGTCAGATGTCAGTAAAAACACAAACACTGGAGAGTCGCTTTAAGTGAAATAGACCACCATTTTTTAATGTTTAACTCTTTCCCTGCCAGCGTTTAAAAAAAAGGCTGCCAGCCATCTCCAGCGTTTTTGATAATTTTCACCAAAATTTCATGGCCCCTAGAATGTTTGTTTGTTTGAATATCTGAACATACAATATATCAAACTGACCCTCTGCTTTTAAACAAAAAAAAAACTGTTTTATTCTCATGCATTCTTTTTTATCAACACTTGAATGTGGGTAAGTTTCATAAAAAAGCAACATTTTGAGCAAAAAGCATAGAAAATCACGTTTTTGTCAAAAACTACATCTGGATTGGATTCAGAACGATGATCAAAACATAGATTGAGTAAGTCCATCAACACCCCCAACGCTTCACAGTCCCATAGCTTGTCCTGGGTCGACATTTCATTCAGTAACATTTGGCAGTTTTGATTTAAATGCTGTTTAAAGGTGCAGTATTAAAGAATGACTTGTGGTTGAAATAGGTACCGCAGTCGAATTCAGTCGAGCCTTTATCGTCCTTGATGTGAACAGGCCTTAAGACAAATTCTTGTTGTAAAGTATTTGTACTGTCGTGACACTTTGGATGAGTGGTAAACAAAAAAAGAATTGCACTGCAATTGTACATTCTCTTTTAAATTAAACTAATGAGCATCTGTCTCTGCTGGTTTTGCTTAGAATGGTGCTGGTCTTAGCAGCAGACATGATGAGTTTTGCAAGGATCTTAACGTGTCCTTGCTGTGTCCTTGCACCCTGATAATAACTTTATTTTTGAGAATTTTCAATGTGGTACATCAGCAAGTGAAATTTATAAACTCTCTGATGAATGCTAAATGTGTAAATGAAGGTTCAGTGAGGAGGAAATCTGAGAGTAAAGCTGCTCTGATGTTAGGACTCATTGTGACAGTTTATCTGCTTTCCTGATTTCCCACTATACGAAGTTCCAAACATGTTTCCACGAAAGCCGTTTTGCGTCATCCGGCGGACTTCCAGTTAACACGGAGAATGAGTAAACATTGTTCACTTATGAAATTAAGTTCCAAATGTAGGAGAGGGAGTAAAATCGGTAACACTTTACAATAACAGGGCATGAATAATCATGTACTAATACCTTAATTTAATAGTTACTTCAACGTGAACTCATGATTAGTGAAGATATGAACTAATCATGAACCAATGAAGAGTGATCCTTAACTACGACAAGGAGTCATAAGGATTCAAGCATAAATAACAGCAGCCTTAACTACATGTTAGTACATGTTTGATAGTTAATGCAATTAACTTTTAGGGGTAAACTAAATCAACCAGGCTCTATAATAATAAATGAGAAGTAATCTAAGTTTGAATTAAACATATGATTTAATACTGCCATAATTTAAACTGTAATATCATAATCTGCCATCTGCAGCTTTGTGAAAAATAATTGGAATGGCACATGATTATGTAACCATTAATTATATAGATCCGTCTAACCAAACGTGGACTAATAACTACCACTAATACATTTAATTTGATCTAAACCGTTTTCTGATTTTTATAGTTCATTTAGGCCTATGTTTAGTAAAAGCGGCATTTCTTCCCGGAACTTAAGTATGTATAGAGGTTGTTTCTGATGAGACACTCATTAGTGGCGCACTCGGTGCTCGCTTGGCACGTTAATTGTGTTCCTATGGTAATGCTGGCATTTTAATCTCATAAATGTTGACTGCTTTTGTAAACAGAATTAATAATAAAGACATGTTTGCATGTATGCTGTATTGGAAGTTTTCAGGAGGTTCTGTATTTTTTGGTCGTTTAAATGTAAATGCATCGATTAGCATTATCTTATAGCTTATGCCCTATTTTACATGTAAGCGTGCAGACTGACTGAACAGAGGGAAACTAAATACAGATACAAATGATCACTAAGGAGGTGAGGACAGGTGACAGATGATGATGACGATAAACAGGTGGGTAATGAGGGAGTGAGTTCAGGTGTGGAGACGAGGAGGATTCTGGGAAGTGTAGTGAAGATGAAGACAGGATTGGGCAGACGATGACTGTGACACAGTCGGAGTGTCTGGTAGCTGTAAGGTAGGTGAAAAGCATTTGTTAATGGTGAATATTGACCTAATATGCCTTCCCGTCTGGCTTTTATATAAAAAACACCTTACATATTGTGTAAGGTCCCTGGCAGGCGTATATTCGTGACAGGTCGAGTGGCAGGCGCATATAACGGTGATGGGTCGACTGACAGTTTGAGCAGCAGCTCCCCCTGCCACGCAAAGATTTTGCCCCTACTGAAATGTAGATTCTGAAGGAGCCTAATAGTCATTCAGTACAGGACAGTCAATCACCACTACGAGCGTACATAAGCAGCAGTTATTGCGGCATCCTAGCGACAATTCTTCTGGCATTCTTTTCTCATTCTTCTTCTACATAGTACAGTTGGGGATCGAGCTCCTTCGAGGACAGCAAGCCAAGTTCTTTTAACATTAGCTGTTTAGACTGGATGAGCAGGCGAACTCATGAAATAGTGTATCTAACAGACACCACAGTAATCTCATCGACCACATCAGATTTTCTAACATGGAACTTGTATTTAAATTCATGTCTGAATCAATTTATCTTTGCTGTATTTTACCCCTGGTTTAAAATATCAGTTAAACACATTACCTCTTAAAATATTTCACCAAAGCACCCTTTCCCGACTCATTTTTTTGTATAGTTCGGTTGGTAAATCACAAACACACTGTATCTTATGTCATAGACTGAGAGAATTTTTATTTCCTCTGTTGTAATAATGAGAGAAATGACAGACCTGATGTTAAATTTCACTACTACATTGGTAGTATGACGGAGATGCCATTTGAGAGAAACATAAACAGAGAAGCATAGCTGAAATAAATTGAATATTGAAATTGTGTTTCCATACTGTTTTTACAGTTTTTCTCCATTCGTTTGGCTCATTTCTTGAAATAGAAATTACATTCTCAATACAACATGGACAAACCTCCAAACCACTTGGGAATTGTTCACAAGAGAATTGAATTTCTCATTTATTTCATCAAATTGCAAATGTCTAAGTACATGTCTCAATGTCTCAGTACCTCTTTGCAAATGATTAAGTACAGGCCTACATTTAGCACAATTTCCAAGTGAATAGATCTTGTTGATCTAAACTGCTTGTCGATTCTCAGTCTAATAGTTGTTCGCTCCAAAACGTGCCAGCGTCATCTCATTGTATAAGTCATCAGATGCACAATAGTCTGTTCAATTGTCAAAATTAGTCAAGAACATATACCATATATGAATCCATTGGAACATTTGATACATTTATTACAGCAATTGACAGTCAGGTGAAACTAGAACTTGACTAACGAAGGAGGAGTTTCACACATCTCAGATGACCAATCAAACAGTATGTTTAGTCACCTGACAGGTGCTGTCCATGACTGTGAATGCTGCCAAACATGTATGTAAAGAGGTTGACAATGCAGGACCAGCACAATTTCTGAACATGAAGGCACCTGACGAAGTAAATGAACAAGGGCAACTGCCTGCTCGAGGAAGAGGAAGAGGAGGAAGAAGAAGAGGAGGAGGAGGAGAAGGAGGAGGAGGAGGAAGGGTGCTTGGTGGTGGAACAGGGAGAAGAGGCCGAGGAGCACAAAGACCCGGATGAAATTCGGGCCACAATTATGTCATCAACCATGGCCTCACAATGGCGGAGGCAGGTCGCAAAGTGCAGCCTAATGTGCCTCGCTCTACAGTCTCCTCCATCATCCAAACCTTTCGCAGAGAAAACAGGTATGTAGTCAGTCATCCTGGCAAGGGCCGAAGCAGAGATGGGGACTCGAGTTTGAGACTCGGACTCGAGTGCGACTTAAGTCGCACACACAGTGACTTCAGACTCGACTTGAGACTCGTCCTCGAAAGACTTCAGACTCGACTCGGACTCGAGCTGCGGGACTCGTGAACAATGTTTATTTTTAGGAAACGTCTGATGAGCTCGCTGTTATCCCCCTCCCTCCGTTACCTATAACCTGCCTACGTAACCACGTACTACGTGGCCTATTGCTGGCAGCGCGCGCGCAATCACACATGAGAGGATAACAAACAAAAATGTCGACTGCACTGGCCTCTGCTGTGCCATTCATTGTTAGCTTTGGGTTCAAAAACTTCAAACAAGACGCGCTCAAAAGAAGCGCTCAATGCAAAATATGCAGTATCACGATAAAAGATTCTGGCTCAACCACATCTAATTTTATCAGGCATCTGAAAACGCACCCTGATAGGTGAGTAAACATGTTTAGCTCAGCATTGACCATCTACCGTTAGCTTGCTTATTGCTTTAGCTACCTAACATTACGGGAGGTTAACTCCGATTGTCTTCCTTATGAAATATGAATGAGCGTTTGTTTAATTGCCAAACTTGTGGTGGTCGATTAACGTTAATCATTTACGTGCCGCTGGCTGCCCGTTGTTTACAAACAGGTTACAGGATTATTGTTGATCATGTAACGTTAACGTTGCAGTTTCATTTAGTTATAACGTTGCACTGGTTTGAGAGTCTGGAATGTGTTGACTTACAGTATATAAGCTATGATTAGTTGCATAGGCAGTGCAGCCAGAAGAAGCCAGAAATGTTTTGTGGCCCATACCTAGTTTGTTAAGAGAAGAGAAGGTTAACCAGTTTGATCTCACCCTTTGGATTTTTTTATTTCTAAACATTTTGTTCTTAACAAGTTACATGCCATAAGTTGGTCAGTCACTTCACATTTACACTAAAGATTTTGAGCATTTGAATGTTTTGGAAGTGCACTGTAGTGTTAAATTTCATTTGGTTGCAATAGTGTTTTGTATTTAGCTACACTGATGTTTTGCACTAAATAGGAGTGTGTCAATTTTAGTGTTGTGAGTAATAACATTTTCTATATTTGGTCTTATGGCCTGTCTGTTCAAGCTACAAGGCAAAATAAAGAAATTAACTAAAAGTAAAGCATTATTGGATTTTGGACATTTTTGTCATGTTGCAATAGCCTGTTTACACTGATTATATACCAAAATCAAAGCTGATACTGTATGCTAATAGATAAAGGAGTCATAATAACAAATGGTAACACTTTATTTTGATAGTCTACTTTATACATTCTCCTAACTATAAGTAACTTTGCAGCTGCATGTCAACTAACTCTCATTAGAGTATTAGTAGGCTTATATCTACTAATTATATATTATAACATATTATTTTGTTGGTTCCCCAACAGATATTCTACTGACTATAAGTAACTTGGCAACTACAAGTCAACTTGTTCTCCAAACCCGAACCTATATCATAACCTGACAGTCTACTACAGTCTACTAATACTCTAATGAGAGTTAGTTGATATGTAGTTGAAAATGTACATGGTTAGTAGAATGTCTAAAGTGACTATCGAAATAAAGTGTAACCTAACATATTACATGCTTTGAATTCCTAATATAAAGCTATGCAGTGTTCTAAGCAACCTGGATGGGTCGCTGTACGTGATGCAACACTTATAACCACAAGAGACTTGAGACTTGACTTGGACTCTAGCTCAGAGACTTGAGACTTGACTTGGACTCTAGCTCAGAGACTTGAGACTTGACTTGGACTCTAGCTCAGAGACTTGAGACTTGACTTGGACTCTAGCTCAGAGACTTGAGACTTGACTTGGACTCTAGCTCAGAGACTTGTGAGCATCTCTGGGCCGAAGACGTGGCCGTAATATTA
Organism: Rhinichthys klamathensis goyatoka; assembly: GCF_029890125.1. Classification (NCBI taxonomy): domain Eukaryota; kingdom Metazoa; phylum Chordata; class Actinopteri; order Cypriniformes; family Leuciscidae; genus Rhinichthys; species Rhinichthys klamathensis. Next base: position 1,397,596 of record NW_026606577.1, on the reverse strand, counting down.
TTGGCCACCGGGCCACGGTGGATGTCCCAGGCCAGCAAGGGGGCAATATAACTATGTGTTCTGCCATATCTGAGAATGGTGTGGCCACTCACATCCCCAGTCTTGGCGCATACAATACACAGAAGCTCCTCATGTTCTTTGAACGCCTTCATTTTTATCCCTGAAAATGAGAGCGGTCTCGTAGGGCCTCACCTACCACAATCTGTCATTATGTGGGACAATGTGAATTTCATCCGTGGCCCGCTCATCAGGGCCTGGTTCACTACTCATCCAAGGATAGTCATGGTGTTCCTACCACCTTACTCTCCTTTCCTCAATTCTATTGAGGAGTATTTCTCCGCTTGGAGATGGAGAGTGTATGAGCATCGGGCTCAAGATCAGAGGTCCCTGCTCCATGCAATGGAGAGTACGTATGTGTGAGGATATAAAAGGAGATCAGTGTAGGGGATGGTTGCGACATGCACACCGTTTCTTCCCTCGTTGCATCGCAAGGGAGAATATACGCTGTGATGTGAACGAGAATCTGTGGCCAGACAGACAGCAGCGTGTGGATGGCCAGGAGGGTGAGGACGGTGGCCAGGAGAGGGAGGGTGAGGACAGCGACCAGTGAAGAACTATTAGTTGTGAAACTCCAGCTTTATTTACAGCACTGTAGGCTGCAATACTTTTTATTGTTTTTTGTTTGTGTGTTTATATTACAGTATATTATGCTGTATATACATTTTCTTTTTACTCTGATGTGTGGAAGTTACTTTATGTGCGTGAATGATAATAGTTACAATCAGGGCCGGCCCGAGGCATAAGCGAACTAAGCGGCTGCTTGGGGCCCCCTGGCCACCAGGGGGCCCCCCAATCGAGTTTTAAAAAAATAAATATTTTTTTAGACGACTTAAACAAGTGACAAATGAACGAATGAATGAATGAATATGACTGAATGAATAATTTAAGACAAGAACATTCTGATTTCATGATCAATATACACTCACCTAAAGGATTATTAGGAACACCTGTTCAATTTCTCATTAATGCAATTATCTAATCAACCAATCACATGGCAGTTGCTTCAATGCATTTAGGAGTGTGGTCCTGGTCAAGACAATCTCCTGAACTCCAAACTGAATGTCAGAATGGGAAAGAAAGGTGATTTAAGCAATTTTGAGCGTGGCATGGTTGTTGGTGCTAGACGGGCCGGTCTGAGTATTTCACAATCTGCTGAGTTACTGGGATTTTCACGCACAACCATTTCTAGGGTTTACAAAGAATGGTGTGAAAAGGGAAAAACATCCAGTATGCGGCAGTCCTGTGGGCGAAAATGCCTTGTTAATGCTAGAGGTCAGAGGAGAATGGGCCGACTGATTCAAGCTGATAGAAGAGCAACTTTGACTGAAATAACCACTCGCTACAACCGAGGTATGCAGCAAAGCATTTGTGAAGCCACAACACGCACAACCTTGAGGCGGATGGGCTACTACAACAGCAGAAGACCCCACCGGGATCTACTCATCCACTCATCTCCACTGCAAATAGGAAAAAGAGGCTACAATTTGCAAGAGCTCACCAAACTTGGACAGTTGAAGACTGGAAAAATGTTGCCTGGTCTGATGAGTCTCGATTTCTGTTGAGACATTCAGATGGTAGAGTCAGAATTTGGCGTAAACAGAATGAGAATATGGATCCATCATGCCTTGTTACCACTGTGCAGGCTGATGGTGGTGGTGTAATGGTGTGGGGGATGTTTTCTTGGCACACTTTAGGCCCTTTAGTGCCAATTGGGTGGTGGAACGGGAGCTTCGTGCCCTGGATGTGCATCCCATAAATCTCCATCAACTGCAAGATGCTATCCCATCAATATGGCACAACATTTCTAAAGAATGCTTTCAGCACCTTGTTGAATCAATGCCACGTAGAATTGAGGCAGTTCTGAAGGCGAAAGCGGGTCAAACACAGTATTAGTATGGTGTTCCTAATAATCCTTTAGGTGAGTGTAGCTGCCTAGTGCCTACAACTGCTGCTGTGTCTGCCAGCGTTTAGGTCATGCGCATAATCGACACCTTGCGTGTGCATAGACAATTCGTGCGCAACTGCGCATAGTCATGGTATCGGTTTTAAGTTGGAGAAAATAGCCGCAGGGGAACTTAACCTTCTAGGTGTACGGGTAGCAGTTTGAATAAATAATAAACATAGCAGTTTGAACTCTTCTCCACTTTAGTATACCACACATCAGATCACTAACTCTAAAAACCCGCGACACTCCAGTACCAAGTGCGCACAACCCATTCTTATCTACGGCAAGCCCCGAGGGGAAAAATACATTGCATACACACAAACAACGAGCGCCAGTACATCATTACCGGTTTTATAGTCACCGACTTTGTTGGATTCTGTCATGTACAATCCAACAAAGTCTGTTACAATAATAATAATAAAAAAGATTTTGAGGACAGCTACACTGTATTGAGACAGTTGAGAAATAATAATATTTTTTACAGTTTTCAACAATAATTGTTATTGTTGAACCCTTGCTCTTATTATGTTTCTGATTTCTCAGTTTTGTCGATCATTATTTTAGCAAATAATTGATTTGATATGTTTTGAGACAGTTTGTTTTCAGAAGTTTCAAAGAGTTAGTAAAAGAGTCAAGTGAAAGTTAAAACTTTTTTTATTTAAGTAGGCATCTATTTTTTATTAAGTATTTATTTTGTATTAATACATAACCTCACTGTATTCATTTATAATGTATCATTTTTGCGTGACATTTGTGTCAATAATCGTCAAGCACAGGTGACTTCGCGTAGTGGGAGGGGGCCCCCAAATCAAATTCTGCTTAGGGCCCCCAAAAGGCTCGGACCAGCTCTGGTTACAATTTCCTTGGCAGTATGAGTGTAATGTGTGATGTCAAACCTTGGAAGCTACTCCTAAAATCATTTTTCTTTTTTTCAGTTTTATACACAATTGTATTCTGTTAGCTAGATAAAAAACAGTACAGTAACCATTGTCAATGAAGGACTGGGCTAAGACTGAAAGGTGGACATGAGGGATATTTCAATGGTCCTCTGCCATAGTGACATGTTGAGAACGTCGGGTCTGTTTCAAAAAATGAGCCAAAGGAATTGAGAAGGATCTTTTCCATTTTCGTGGTACTGACTCTTTATATGGGAAAGGAATTTAGTTTTGAAGCATGAGTGAACAGTTTTATAGATATGAGCTTTTGCAAGTGAACTATAGTGTTGAGCTGAACTGTACGACTGTTTTGCCAAATGATCTTAGAGTTTTGAGAATGTAATTTCTGTTTCAAGAAATGAGCCAAACCAATGGAGAAAAACTAATAGATCATTAGTTCACCTAATGAAATTTGTCATTATGTCTCATATTATTCTATAGTTTTATCTTTCTTCAATAGTTTTATCTTTAGATTTTTCTATGAATGCTTACTATAGAAATACGCACCGTATTCAACATATTAACATTACAAAATTTGGTAACACTTTATTTTACAGTGTCCTTGTTATATATTTGAATTTTTTATTTACCATGGTAATAACAGTAAATTATGCATAATTACGTGCAACTAACCCTAAACCAAACCCTAACCTTAAAGTAAATACATGTTGTTAATTAATATTAATCAGTACTTAAATATATAATTACACTGTAACAATGACACCTTAAAATATAGTGTAACCCAAAATGTTGTTGCATGTAATGCATATGATATGCCATATGAAAACCTGTGTGTGTGTGTGTGTGTGTGTGTGTGTGTGTATGTCCCAGTTGTTGAATCTTTTTATGTTCATACCAATATTTATACATTAAGAATTTTTTTGGAAATAAAAGCAGTTCAAAGTTAGAGGACATCACTTTTTATCTCCCTTTACCATTCTCCCTTTACAATTTATTCCAGTAGCCTACATTGAGGATTTATGCTGCTTGCTCAGTTTATTTAATGAACTACAATTTATGAACACTTAATTTCAATGTGTGTAGAAAGAAGTTTAATTAATTGTTCAAATTGAACATCAAATGCAGCAAACATACTCTCTGAAATAAGCTACATACATTAAGATATTACAAATATAAATCCTACAAAGAGTCATACCCTTTATGAGGGACAGCCTTACCAGTTTAATTACAATCAATGCTCTGTAAAAATATCGACCAGAGAGGATGCTGACTGAAATATTTTCAGAGTTAAGATGTGTTTAACAGTCTTTTTAAACCAGGGATAAAATAAAGCATAGATCAGAGGATTCAGACCTGAGTTTGTATACACAACCCATGTCAAAACATTTATGGTTGTGGAAGAGATTACTGATATAGAACAGATATAATATGGAATAAAGCACAGCAGATAAACTGTCACAATGATTCCTAATGTCAGAGCAGCTTTACTCTCAGATTTCCTCCTCACTGAACCTTCCTTTACACATTTACCACCCTTCATCAGAGAGTTTATAACTTTCACTTGCTGACGTACTACATAAAAAATCCTCAAATATAAAGTTATGATCAGGATACAAGGAAAAATAAAAGACATGAACAGATCAGTAACTCCCCAGGCAAAACCCACCATAACAGAACACTCTCCATAACACATGTCTGTTCTGTGTGCAGTGTCTAAATATCCATTAATTACAATTGTAGCATTATAAGTTGAGAAACAAACCCAGCTCAGACAGATGCTTATTAAAGTTTTAGTTGTGGTTATTTTCTGTGGGTACTGTAAAGGGTGACACACAGCCATATAACGATCAACAGCAATTAAAACTAAATTACTGAGAGATGATGAGAAAACCAATCCAAGGATTATCATAAACAGTCCACAGAAAGTGTTTCCAAAGTACCAACACGTCTCAATAAGTCTGGTGGCATCTATGGGCATAATAAGTCCCATAAGCAGGTCGGCCACAGCCAGAGAGAGAATGATCAGGTTGGTTGGAGTGTGAAGCTTCTTGAAGTGAGAGATGGAGATGATCACCAGCAGGTTCAGAAACACAGTCCATGCTGACAGCAATGATACAAACACATACATGATATTGTATTCATGATTGGAGCGGTTTCCCTTGATACATGATGAGTTGATGGCAGGAAAGCAGTATTGAGTCTCATGATCCTCTGTCTCATAGGCCATGAGTGAGTCTCCTCCTATTAGGAGTTTGTTCTGCTCTCCTTATTGTCCTTTCATTTATACAGTCTGACTCAGACTGGCCCACCCATCTACTGCCCACTGATGATGTAACATACAAACATTTTTTATTTTTTATTTTTTTTATTAGCTTTGAAATGCGATTAATATGTTAAATCCAGATTAGGATTCTCTTACACTGTTCAAAAGTTAATGCATTTTGTTAATGCAACAAAAGTCTTGTTATTGTTTAGTATTTCCACATTAAAACCTCTTAACCGTCTCCAGAGCGTCGGCGCACTGAAGCGTTTTTTTTTTTATTTAGTTCAAATATACTATCAGATTTAATGTTATACCTTGACAAACTATACATCATTAAAAAGATATAAGACTCAAGATTCAGTATTTGACCACTATTGTATTCTGAGAAACTTATAGTGACAGTTATGTCTTAATTTGTGTCAGGAGTTATGAAATTAAAAAATGAGTCGTTACCTTTAATATGAATTATGAGCGTCAGCCGGTCTCATTCAAAAAAAACTCCCGTGCGATCGTCATGACAGCGCTTGACAAAACAACGTCCCTCAGGGCTTTTAGCTCAAACATGTGCAGATTTGGAGAAATATTGATAGATTCTCATAGCTTTACATCAGACTTCTATAGACAGGAATAATATTTATTGAATTTATACCCAAATGCGTCGATGTAATCATTTTGAGCGCTGTATACTCTGTACTGTGTTATCAATTCATCCTGAAAGTGAGGGCGCTGTTTGCACAGAAGTCCATATATGGATCACATGAAGAAGAGCCATAATCATGTGACATTCAGGAAGTCCTGCCACAACAAAGCTATCCGAGATCGCTGTAAAGTGCAGATAAAGATGTTTTGAAGACAATAAACATGATTGCAATGATATTTGATTTACCTGTGTTCTTCGAGTCATGTCAGGTATTTTCATAATAATTGATTATATGTATAATGTAATGCTAATCGAGATAGACTTTCAAATTGTGCAGAATACAATAAAATAATATATTTTCTATCTGATTTTTTTATCTAAAGCCAAATCAGATTACAGAAAGTTATTTAAAACACTCGACTTGCGCTATAAAGTAAGTTTGGAGAACAAACATAGTTTTATTCTCATAAATTGTCGTGTATTGATGGTGTGCTAAGCTAACATGCTAGCTAGTACTGAGCACCTGCTACCTTACTTCGGTGTAATTTTTATGATTTTTTTCTAAATAAGAATGCTTACTGAAATGTTTCGTTTTTCAAAAAGGGCATTTGATACAGTTTCACTGTGAAGTGAGAACTTTTATAAAATAAATGAGGGATTGAAACAGTGTGAATTGCTAGTCGTTAGTGATTATAATGCAGACAAAAGAAAAGCATATTTAGAGCAATAAACTGGCTGGAGAGGTGTGAATATGTGCAGGGGAGACTGAGACTGAATGGGGCTCGTTTTTGCATCACAAAACAATAGAGGCAATAGACTGAATAGATGCTTATAAGAAAACAATAAACACCAGTCTAATCAAAATAAAGTCATATGACATGATCTTGAAAAACATTGAACTAAATACAGAGTTTTAGACTTATCATCTTCAGATTTTAAATATAACATGGTTAGACATGTGGCTTTAGCTGCAGTGCATTTCTAGATTGCTACAATGCCAACTTCAATTTTATTTTCATGAAGATGTTTCATAAAAATAAATGTATAATAACTTTACAAAACTTTGAAGCTATTTATAACTATTTTTTTTCATTATGATAATAATTAATTCTACATTTACAATAAACTTCCAGGTGTCAGCTTTCAAATGAGATCTTACTTGTGCTTTTAGTACAAAGGGTTCATGAACTGTATCTGTTTCAGTTTGGGAATGCCATATCTGGGGATTTTTAAAAAATGGGCTTGAAGCTTAACAGGTTAAAGCAATGCACAGGTGGAACTGAACTGAACACAGGTGTGGTGGTTAATGTTTTAATCAGTAATCAGCCCCTGTAGATCAACCTTCCTTCGATAGGCCCATGAAACTCATCTGAGGGGTTAAGATGATTTCTGTGAGTTAGGAATAGGGTCCAGAAATAGAGGTTCTACCATAAAGACTCAGAAGAGTTCTCAAATAAATCGAATTTATTTTGTGAAAGGAGTTTACAGACGAAAATAAAGGTAGATGCTCGTCAAGCTCCGTCTCTGAGTTCTTTGGCGTAGGCCTCGTCCTCCGTCAGGGTCTGAATGTTAGCTTGTAGGTCCTGCCTGATGTTAGAGGCAGGGGCGGAGCCTACCCCCCGACGAGTGGACGTCGGGAGCCATCCTGGTGGTGGTGGGGAGGATGGGGGAAAACTTTGCTACGACACCTGCGGGCAACAACATGGAACGGTAGGATCAGTCTTTTATATTCAATGTCGAGCTGTGATTGGTTGCGTGGAATTATAAATTAGTGACGTGCAATGGAGTCTTTCTGGTAGAACTTACGCTTACGCTTTCATTTCTACCATAAAGACTCAGAAGAGTTCTCAAATAAATAGAATTTATTTTGTGAAAGGAGTTTACAGACGAAAATAAAGGTAGATGCTCGACAAGCTCCGTCTCTGAGTTCTTTGGCGTAGGCCTCGTCCTCCGTCAGGGTCTGAATGTTAGCTTGTAGGTCCTGCCTGATGTTAGAGGCAGGGGCGGAGCCTACCCCCCGACGAGTGGACGTCGGGAGCCATCCTGGTGGTGGTGGGGAGGATGGGGGAAAACTTTGCTACGACACCTGCGGGCAACAACATGGAACGGTAGGATCAGTCTTTTATATTCAATGTCGAGCTGTGATTGGTTGCGTGGAATTATAAATTAGTGACGTGCAATGGAGTCTTTCTGGTAGAACTTACGCTTACGCTTTCATTTCTACCATAAAGACTCAGAAGAGTTCTCAAATAAATAGAATTTATTTTGTGAAAGGAGTTTACAGACGAAAATAAAGGTAGATGCTCGACAAGCTCCGTCTCTGAGTTCTTTGGCGTAGGCCTCGTCCTCCGTCAGGGTCTGAATGTTAGCTTGTAGGTCCTGCCTGATGTTAGAGGCAGGGGCGGAGCCTACCCCCAAAAAGTAAGGAAAATGTGATGAATTCCATACATACCTATGAGGATTCTGAAAGGCATACAGTAGGATTAATAAATAGGGAAGACAATAAGACGACTTTTAATTGCTTATCTTAAAGTCAGGTACTGAGCGTAAAAGATTAAAACTACGATATGTTCTGAGCTAAGATAACTTATAAGAGACTTCAGCAAGATCGAGAGTAGGAATGTCACTCTATATGGGCATAGCTTATTTTTAAACGTGAACGAAGCCGCGTCTGGCCGCAAAACTTGAAATGGGAATTTTAACGAAGCCTTGATAGGCTGAGTTATTAAGATACATACATACGAAAGCCTCGACTGCCCATGATAGTAGGCTTTAAGTAATCATTAAAACTGTTCATTAAGCCTCGATAGGCTGATGGCTCGATAGGCTTAGTTCATGCGACAGAACCGAGATTTAAATGTAATATGTGTTTATGAAATAAGACACGATTGTCTGAGGCCACAGTAGGCTAATGCCTCGATAGGCTGATGCCTCGATAGTCTTAGTCCATACGTCAGAACCGAGATTAAATGTAATATGTGTTTATGAAATGAGCCACGATTGGCTAATGCCTCGATAGGCTGATGCCTCGATAGGCTGATACCTCAATAGGCTGATGCCTAGATAGGCTGGTGCCTCGATAGGCTTAGTTCATGCTGATGCCTCGATAGGCTTAGTTCATGCGTCGGAACCGTATGTGAAAGATTAAACCTATGAGATATACTGAGATAAAGATAATTGATTAGAAGCTTTAAAAGATCGAAATTGGGAATGTTACTATATGTGAGCTGAACTTCTCATCTTCTGAATATGAACAGAAGCCACATCTCCCCCCAATACTTGAGATGGAGATCTTAAATGAAGCCTCGATAGGCTGAGATTTTAAGATGCATTCATCCTGGGTATGAATATAGGGAGAAAATAAATAAAAGCAAAGTTAAATAGCATATGCACCAGCCCTCGTCTTTCTTTAAAAATAGGTCCGTAATTGACCTTACATTTATAAATAATGAGGCTGTCGCCAGGCGACTTCCCGAGGAGCCACGAAAGGCTGAGATGACACATTGGCATAACTGCTATCAGGGAAGCTACGATACGCACAAAATATTTGCTTTAGCGTACAGTCATGAAAGCTCGGTCAATTGTAATGTCTCGGTAGGCTGAGTTCATGTATCGGAACCGAGATTAGTTGGAAGCTCGATAGCATAAATGTAATAGGCTACATATAGCCATGAAACGATCACAGTGATTGTAAAATAGGTCCGTGATTAACCATATATTTATAAATGATAAGGGCAGTTGCCAAGTCGACTTTCCGAGGAGGCACGAGAGGCAGAGATAAGACATTGAGATGATTACAATCGGGAAAGCTACGATTTGAGTTTATGAACGAAGGCTGCGATCGGCCATGAAAAAAATAAAAATAAAATTGGCTTAGAGTACAATCATGAAAGATTGTTCAATAGTGATGCCTCGATAGGCTGATGCCTCGATAGGCTGAGTTCATGCATCAGATCGAGATAAGTCGAAAGCTTCGATAGCATTACTGTAATAGGCTACGTTTAGCCATGACGCAATACCAGTAATCGAAAAATAGGTCCATGATTGACTTTATATTTATAATGATAAAGGCTGAAGCCAGGGAGACTTTACCGAGGAGCCATGATAGGCATAGATATGACATTAAGATAATTACAACCAGGAAGCTACGATATGCATTTATGAACAAAGGCCGCGATCAGCCGTGAAATAATTGTCTTTAGGGTTCCAATCCTGAAAGCTTGTTCGATAGCGATGCCTCGATAGGCCGATGCCTCGATAGGCCGATGCTTTGATAGGCCGATGCCTCGATAGGCCGATGCCTCGATAGGCCGATGCCTCGATAGCCCGATGCCTCGATAGGCCGATGCCTCGATAGGCCGATGCCACGATAGGCCGATGCCTCGATATGGCCGAGTTCATGCATCGGAACTGAGATTAGTCGAAGGCTTCGATAGCATTATTGTAATAGGCTTCGTTTAGCAATGAAACATTACCAGTGATCGTAAAATAGGTGCGTGATTGACCTTATATATATAAAATGATAAAAAGCTGAAGCCGGGCGACTTTTCAGAGGAGCCACGAAAGGCATAGATATGACATTAAGATGATTACAACCAGGAAAGCTACGATATGCATTTATGAACAAAAGCCGCGATCGGCCATAAAATATTTGTCTTTAGGGTTCCAATCATGAAAGCTTGTTCGATAGCGATGCCTCGATAGGCCGATGCCTCGATAGGCCGATGCCTCGATAGGCCGATGCCTCGATAGGCCGATGCCTCGATATGGCCGAGTTCATGCATCAGAACTGAGATTAGTCGAAGGCTTCGATAGCATTAATGTAATAGGCGTCGTTTAGCAATGAAACATTACCAGTGATCGTAAAATAGGTGCGTGATTGACCTTATATAAATAAAATTATAAAAAGCTGAAGCCGGGCGACTTTTCAGAGGAGCCACGAAAGGCATAGATATGACATTAAGATGATTACAACCAGGAAAGCTACGATATGCATTTATGAACAAAAGCCGCGATCGGCCATAAAATATTTGTCTTTAGGGTTCCAATCATGAAAGCTTGTTCGATAGTGATGCCTCGATAGGCCGATGCCTCGATAGGCTGATGCCTCGATAGGCCGATGCCTCGATAGCCCGATGCCTCGATAGCCCGATGCCTCGATAGGCCGATGCCTCGATAGGCCGATGCCTCGATAGCCCGATGCCTCGATAGGCCGATGCCTCGATAGGCCGATGCCTCGATATGGCCGAGTTCATGCATCAGAACTGAGATTAGTCGAAGGCTTCGATAGCATTAATGTAATAGGCGTCGTTTAGCAATGAAACATTACCAGTGATCGTAAAATAGGTCCATGATTGACCTTACATATATGATGATAGAAAGCTGAAGCCAAGGCGACTTTTCAGAAGAGCCATGATAGGCATAGATATGACATTAAGATAATTACAATCAGGAAAGCTAAGATATGCGTTATGAACGAAGGCCGCGATCAACCGTGAAATATTTGGCTTAGATATCATGAAAGCTTGTTTAATAGTGAAGCCTAGATAGGCTGATGCCTCGATTGGCTGAGTTCATGCATCAGAACTGAGATTAGTCGAAAGCTTCGATAGCAATAATGTAATAGGCTACGTTTAGCCATGAAACGATACCAGTATTCGTAAAATAGGTCCATGATTGACCTTATATTTATTATGATAAAAGCTGAAGCCAGGAAGACTTTTCCGAGGAGCCACAATAGGCAGAGATATAACGTTAAGGTGATTCAACCAGGAAAGCTACGATATGCATTTATGAACGAAGCCCGCGATCAGCCATGAAATATTTGGCTTTGGATTACAATCGTGAAAGCTCACACAAGTTATGCCTTGATAGGCAGAATTCGTGCGTCGAGAACGAAATCAAGTCGAAAGCTTCGACAACATAATGAAATAGCCCAAGATTGGTCATAAAATGGCAGTAATCGTAGAATTTCAGAAGCTGTGATAGGCTTCGAAATATTGCAGCAATCAGAACCGAAAGTTACGAAATACATAAGCAAGGATACGAATAGCCTTGGAGCGTTGTTATTATGGTATTTTCAAAGCTATTCTTCATTAATCAATTATGGGATGAGTTGATGGTAAAGAACGAAATAAAGAAGGCCACGATTGACTGCGTGTAACTAAACAGATTAGCAGTGAAAAGCGGACGTATGATAGATGTATGGATTGTTAACCACCACCAGTAGCTAGCGAAGAAATTTACCTCGAATGTCGGTTGAGAGGGCTTGTTGAGCATTTAGTAGAACATACGTGTCGGATCTGATGTAGGTCTTGTATGCTGTGGACGACCATCTACCAAGCATTTGGATGGGGGAGTCGGGAACGCTGCATTCTGCTACTGTTGTTGTGGCTCCGATACGAAAGGACCCAGTGTAAATATGTGGAGAAAGACCGGAGAATTAAGGAGGAAGCTACATGAGTTCAAAACCAGTGCTTTGTCATTGGAAGACCGTTCGCTTATATGAAAAAAAGGGAGTATTGAAGTGTGGTCATGCTTTGAGATATGACCAAAGAAGTATAGGGGCAATAGGAATTATAGACTTTAGATATAACGACGCCAGAGACTCCAGAAGAATCTGATTTCGAAAACTTAAATACATTTAAAAGGTGGGAGAAAGACGTAAATCGGAAATAGACAAGCCACGAGCCAAATTAAAATGTTTTGAAACAGATGCGAAATCCCCTGATCGAATAACCTGTAAAACACGGTTAGAAACGCTTTTTCTTGGATGCATGAGCCATGCACGCTGTTAAAACATGGCTATATGTATTATCATTTTTGTAATATTTTTATTTTTTTATTTATATATATATATATATATATATATATATATATATATATATATATATATATATATATATATATGAACTATTAATTGCTGTTGATTTATGATCGAATAAGAGATAGTTTATTTACAGGAAACGAGCTGAGATTAAATAGTGTGCCCCCTTTTATTAGTTGAAGTCTGCAATCATCAAGGTATAAGTCGAGATCTTTCCGGCGCTCGGGAAGTGATTGAAAAAACATCTCCATAAATGCATTACCGGAACAATAACGAATTCAGAGAAGGGCGTAAAACAAGTTGAATAGCCTTAAAGGGGAAATGAAGCAGTCAGTCAAGTTTACATAATTTACAAGATGGATTACCACTATAATCAAAAATTATATAAGAAACATGACAAATGTTAACATATAAAAGAAAAAAGAAACACCGTTATATCTTTCGAGCGGCAAGGGCGCCGCCATTGTGCAGTATTATAACTGGTGACGTCACGGGGTTGGTTGGCTCTGTGCTGAGTTCAGTAAAATACAGTGAAAGATGCATGTAAGCTGGTCGATCCAGCGAACAACTAACGTTAGGTACAGTCATTGTTAGCTAACAGCTGTAAGCATGAACTAGCTAATGATAACTTAGTGTTTAGCTAGTGAACTTTATTAGTACCAGACAAAAAGACGATTGACGTCTAACGTTAACAAACTGCACATGGAAACATTGTTCGTGATGTCTGCAATCATATTCCTGTCTCTTGTCAACACCATGGTCAAGATCAGCGTCTTGACAGCAGATGGATCGTGCTATCGTGGCGTAATAATCTGTTTGGTTGTAAAATGTATTACCTGAATGCAGTGGCGTAGGTTTGATTTTGAAATTGGTGGGGACGGGGACATCAATATTTAATATATTTAAAGTTTTGATCGAAAATATTGCTAGGGATATATCAGTGTCACTGGATATTGGTAGGGACACGTCCCTAGCGTCCCTACTAAATTCTACGCCCCTGCCTGAATGAAATGAAATCGAATGTGTCGTCCTGTGGAATCATTCATTCACAGACAGCATACGAAGATGTTCAACTAATAAAGATCTTCATCGCTGGCAAACAATTTGATAGATTTGTCGATTTGCTTTCACTAGACTGTACTGTAGGTCCATGGCCACTTCATCCAACGCTCTTGATGTTCTTAAATCTTCCTATTACAACTCCGAGTCGAGTGTGAATAGAAAGCGTAAGTGATTCAGTGCGTGCAGAAAACTGAACAGATCATTCAAAATGATTCGCGAACCGATTTAGAAAGATCTGCCAACTTGTTTGATGAAGTCTTTGAACAGAAACGACAAAAAAAAAAAAAAGATTCATTTGTAAATTGAGCATCGCTCGTGCCCATAAAAAAAGATTGCCTTGCCGCTCGAAAGGTATAACGGTGTTTCTTTTTTCTTTTATATGTTAACATTTGTCATGTTTCTTATATAATTTTTGATTATAGTGGTAATCCATCTTGTAAATTATGTAAACTTGACTGACTGCTTCATTTCCCCTTTAATAGGTACTGCTCCTTTAAGATGGAAAGCAATTCGTCTCGTCTCTCACAATGGTGAGTGAGCAGATGAGGAGCGCGAGCTGTAATGGCATGTATACGCGATTTAATTATGAAGTTACTCTTAAGCTTGATTAAATTATATTCAACAACCCAGTTGATAGTATTTTGCAACTGGCCGTGAGTGCGTGACGATGCAGTTAACGTTACGTGAATCTTTGCATACACTTACCATTACAATGAGCTATTCGGCCCACTGTTTACTGTTTAAAGCGTTGCAGTATGTTGCGTTGCAGACTGCAGTATCGGCAGTTATTTTAAAGCTACCACATCGCCACATATGAACTTCACGTCTTGAAGGGAACAGAAGAGTAGCAAGTTAATATACTTACCTGAATGAAGTTTAAATCGTGGTAAAAGGGGAACTTTTTGAAAAACACTGAGTGGAGATCGACTCTCATGAGATTTAAAGCTGCCACACGTTTGTTTCTTACACGAGTGTGTCGCACTCGCGCATCGCGAAAGTTGCTGAGATCGAAATCAGCGATGTGACTTGTGTTGTTATGTTTGGTATCGAAACGCGAGTAAGTGAACGCCAGCGCCTGTTTCTGCGCACTGAATGGAAACGTAATTGGCATCGAAAACTTTGCTACGACACCTGCGGGCAACAACATGGAACGGTAGGATCAGTCTTTTAGGGGGCTTTTACACTGGGCTCGTTTGCTGCGGTCCGAGCCCGAGCGCGTTTGTTCCCGGCGCCCCCAGCAGCGTTGGTCTGGTTTCACACACAACTTGATTCTATCGAACCCTGGTGCGTTTGCGTGCATATGACGTCATCGCAAACGTGCACGGCGCATGATAGAAAACAGAACGCGGGTCAATATTGTGCTTTTTAAAATTAATTCGCTGCTATTATGCGCAGTTGAGTGAACACTACAGGTTTACTGTGCGTGTGTCACATAAGGTGGACTTCTACTGCTTGCAAACGGACTCTTTTTAGGAGACAGTGGATTTCCAACTTTGTTGCCCTGATTCCACGCGCAATGCACGAATACACTGCAGGCTCACTCTCGCTCGTATCCAAGGTAAATCATCAACACTATCATTTCTTACATGTGTTTTATTTAACTGAATACATCACAATAAGCTAAAAACGCATGCGCAGGTTACTTTACTTCCTGAACAAGTGCGCACCCGAGTCCGTGTAGCTTTCACATTCACGCGAACCGCGGCACGGTTCGGGAGCAACCGAACTCAGACCACCTCTTCCAGGTAGTCTCGGGTTCGGTGCCCCAGTGCGCACCCGGGTCCCATGACAGCGATCACATTAGCGATTTTTCATGCGAACCGTGCCCCGTTCCGAACTAAACTGCCAGTGTGAAAGCCCCCTTATATTCAATGTCGAGCTGTGATTGGTTGCGTGGAATTATAAATTAGTGACGTGCAATGGAGTCTTTCTGGTGGAGTCTTTCTGGTAGAACTTACGCTTACGCTTTCATGGATATCATCCATTGGAACTCAAGAATGCTTGAGCAGTCCATAATCCTCCCAGTTTACTCTGTAAAATAATGATTGAAATGTAATAGGTGGGCAATAACTGTCCCCTATACAGAACACATTATCAAAAAGGGTGAAATAATCGATATACTGTCCAGTTACTGTTACGATGTGGTTTTGTGTCCTGTCTTGTTCTATGGTTCCCTGTCTTGTCTATTAGTTATCCCAGGTGTTTCTTATTTCCCACGCCCCTTTGTTTAGCTCGTTTGTCCCTGATTATTTAAGCCCTGTGTTTCAGTCTTGTCTTTGTGAGTTCTTGTCTATTGTTTAACGTAGGGCTGTCGCGATAACCGCAATATTGCGGTACCCGCGCTACTGACACGCCAACCGCAGAGGAATGCAAGTAACCGCAGCAACCGCCAAACCGCGTTTTCTTTTTTCATAAGGCCACCCTTCGTAGTTCGTACCATGTGTATTGAATGTTAAATAAGTTAATAATGATAACAAGACTGTTTATCATGGTGATTTGTACAGAGGCTTCGTGGATTTGGACATAAGCCTAAACAGACAGTGAATGAGATCGCCTGAGCGCGTGCGATTACCTGCGTCTGTCTTTGAAGTCAAATGTATATTCGTGAAAAGGTTGCCGTTTCCAAGGAAAGCGAAATATTTGTCGTTTCATCCTTTAAACGTGTAAGGGTAGGCTATTGTCCATGAATGGCGTCAGCGCTGGTCAGCATTACACAGCGCGAGGAAGCCGTGGGGGGGAAAGCAGCGAGTCACGCATTGGTCTCTATTAAGTGAAGCATTGCTGGCCAGCTGAGCCTTGAAAAGTGGAGCTCAAAGTAAAAAAAAAAAAATTAACGCCTTGTTTTATTACATCTATCATTTAAGTAATCAGCTTTTTTGAACGTTTTCGTTGAATGAACGGTTTAATGACTCACTCAGTCTATGACTCAAAGACAGTCCGTTGGCATAACAATGTAACTGCGCGCTGAGTGACAGTCTTTCAATGCGCAGAGACGCTGTTTAGTCTCGGTTACATAATTTTTGTGTATGCTGACCACATCATAACACGTATTTATAGCAACAAATAAATATAAATAAATAAATGGCGGTAATACCGCATATCGCGCTATTGAGCCACTCAAAATTACCGCAAGGGAAATTCCTTCACCGCGACAGCCCTAGTTTAACGTGATGTTGGTTGTTACTGTTCCCGAGCCCTGTATCCAGTCTTGCTTGTTGTAAAGTTTGTAGTTTGTTAATTAAAGCGTGTGCTGCAGTTGGATCCTGCCTAATCTTTACTTCAACCACACCGCGTTACAGAAGAACTCACCAGATCGTGATCCAGCAGCCATGCCTTTCTGGAGTCCAGTCGACGTCCAGATTCTCCGTCTTCGCCAGGAGAATTGCGCCATCGAGGATTATGTCACAGAATTCCTCGAGCTGGCGCATCTCGCGCAAATGAGCACACAGTGCTTGAAGATCTTCTTCCGCGGGGGATTATCGTAACCTCTCGGGTCTCAGATGCCCGAACCTGATCCGCACGGGTCTTTAGAGTGGTATATCGACTTGGCCCTGTTGTGGAGCGGCTCTTCGTTTACCGTGGGCGTGGAGGAGAAGCTACGAGAGCCTGCGCTTCACGTCAGCCCGGTCGCACCCGCGCCCGCGCTTCACTTCAGCTCTGCCGAGACCACACTCCACAAGCCCGCGCTTCACGTCTGCTCAGCCGAACCCGCGTTTCACTTCAGCTCTGCCGAGACCACGCTCCACATACAGATAAAGCATTGAAAATTCGGTTCGCGTACCCCGAAGTGATAAAATAAAACAAAATTCTGTATCAAAATTTATAGGCAAGACAAGTAGTTTGTTTACGCATGGGTTGTATGGAATTACAACCTGCGCACATATTTTCAAAAGCACATAACTAT